>NW_007073759.1:1447-4583 GCF_000164805.1 Carlito syrichta
GCATGGCAGAATTTCAGTCCTTTTAAATTGCTTATACTTGATTGTGTCAATTATGTGGTCGATCTTAGAATATGTTCCATGTGGTGATGAGTAGAATGTGTATTCTGTGGTCTTTGGATGGAGTGTTCTGTAGGTATCAATTAAGTCCATTTGGTCCAAAGTTACATTGAGGTTCCGGATCTCCTTGCTGATTTTTTGTCCTGATGATCTGTCTAGGGTTGTGAGTGGGGTATTGAAGTCCCCAGTTATGATAGTGTTAGAGCCAATATCTTTCTTTAGTTTTCCAAGAAGCTGCTTTATGAAAGTTGGCGCACCTATGTTGGGTGCATATATATTTAGAATAGATATTTCTTGTTGATGGATTGAGCCTTTTATCATTATGTAGTGGCCTTCTGTATCTTTCTTGATTTTTAATAGTTTGAAGGGTATTTTGTCTGAAATTAAGATGGCTACTCCTCCTTTCTTTTGTATTCCGTTCGCCTGGAAGTTTGTTTCCCATCCTCTTACTTTGAGTCTGTGGATGTCCTTTCTAGTGAGGTGAGTCTCTTGAAGGCAATAGATTGTTGCCTGATGATATTTTATCCATTTTGCCAATCTATGTCTTTTCAGTGGTGCATTTAGTCCGTTCACATTTAGGCTAATAATTGAAATGCAAGAGTTGATCCCTGTCATAAGGTTCTTACAGAGTTGTTCCTGTTTATTTGTTGTCTTTCTTTGGGTTTTGGAGTTGGTTCATGTGTGTTTTTAATCTTTTGCCTGTACTCTTGTGAAGAATGTTGTTGTTCTTTTTTCTTTTTCTTCTGTGTTCAGTACTTTCTTAAGTGTTTCTTGTAGAGGTGGTCTGGTGGCAGAGTAGGTTCTTAGGGATATCTGGAAAAGATTTCAATTCTCCCTCACTAATGAAGCTTAGTTTGGCTGGGTAGGTTATTCTTGGTTGAAATTGTTTCTCTTTTAGAACTTTGAAGATGGGGCTCCAGGCTCTCCTAGCCTGAAGGGTTTCTGTGGATAAATCTGCTGCTATTCTAATTGGTCTTCCCTGGTAGGTAGTCTCGCCTTTTTCTCTTGTTCCCTTTAGGATTTTTTCTTTTATAGCTACTTTGTTTAGGCTAATTATTATGTGTCTGGGAGTTGGTCTTCTCATTTGTTGTTTTGCGAGGGTTCTCTGAATCTCTTGTGTTTGAATTTTTTCATCCTTGTTGAGATGAGGGAAGTTTTCTTGAATGATTTCATGAAATGTTTGTTCCAGTGTGGCTTCTGTTTCTCTCTCTGCCTCAGGAAGCCCAATTACTATTAGGTTTGGTCTCTTGAAGTGATCATTCATCTCTTGCAGGTTTTGTTCTGTCTTTTTGAGCTTCTTTTCTATGCTTTTGACAGTTTGGGTTAGTTCTGTGTTTTGGTCTTTGAGCTCTGAGATTCTTTCTTCTGCTTGGCTAATTCTGCTTTCCATGCTTATTAGTCTGTTATTCATTTCCATCGGAGTATTCTTTACTGACAAAATGTTATTTCTGACATCAGCTCCTTCCTATTTTCCTCTTGTCTCTCCTCAATTTTTAAAATTCTCTCCATTAAGTCTTGATGTCTGGGTTTGTTGCATGTGACCAGCCATTCTGGGGGCTCTTCAATGTTTGTGTTCCAGAATCTTTTTTCTCAGTGTCTGATCTCCCAGGGGTCTGTGTGAGACCTATATTCTTCTTTTCGTTTTTCTTCATTTGTGTGGTTTTTCCCCCTCCCTACTTTTTCCTTCCTTCCACGTCACCATCTTCTTTAATTCTGTTATTCGGGGGGTAACGGGATTGGTTTTACTTCTGTTTGTTCAATCTCCTATTCTTTATGTATGCCCTCTTACTTTGTTCAATTCTGGAGTTGCACTGTAGGTTGGGGTGGTCATTTTTGCAGTTTTGAGATTTACTTAAGGGGGGAGCTGTGATTCAAAATCTATCTGCAGGTCCTGGTATTCGCTGATGTGTGTGGATAATCTGGAACCCACTTCCCACTGCCTTGGAATCTGTCCATGCAGTGGGGCTGTAGGTTTACTCCCTGAAATAAAATGTGGTTAACAGGGGGAAGAGAATGGAGCAGACAGTGGGTTGAAGAGGGGGGTGCAGAGATAGAGGAGTAAGGGGGGAAACAAACATGTGCCAACAAATGGAGAGAGAGACCTATACTGAAACAGATAAAAACAGTAGACCACAGATACTGACGAACCAATTCTCATACAAAAAAAAATAAAGCATATAGTGATACTAACATACAAGCTAACCAACCACCTTATTGGTGTGCTGTTCCTCTATACAAAGATATGGTTTACAGAAAGAAGAAAAGAGAAGAAAAGGAAGAGGGGGGAAAAAGGAACAATACAGTAGGAATAGAATTAAGCCATTAAAGTAACAGAATCTATGAAGCACACTCTGAGACTTTTTGTTTAAGTCCAATGTCCTTTCAGTTCTGATTCTAGCTTTCTTTTCAAGCAGGCAAATTAGTTTGCAGTTAGAGTCAGTTGCCCCTGGTCTGCTGTGTAGGATTGTTCAGATCACCCTCCATTCACCACTCTGGCCTATGTCTTTTTCAAGCTTGTTTCTTCTGTTTTGGTGTTGTTACTTTGAATCTCCAGCAGGTGGTCCTATCTCAACTGCTCACCCCAGGGGGATGGGACTGGACAGGATCTGACAGAGACTGGAGCTGGATGCCTGCCTCAGGGCACAGGCAGGGGACTCACAGCGGGCAGGACGTCTCAGTCACTGGAGAGGTGTACCACATTTTAAAAATCCAGTCTAGTTTCGATGGGAAGCATGGTTGGTTCCATGTTTTTGCTATTGTGAACAGTGGTGCAATAAACATGCATGTGCAGTTATCTTTTTTGTAGAATGATATACATTCCTCCAGGTATGTTCCCAGTAGGGTGATTGCTGGGTCAGTGACAAAGAACAGAATACCATATGTTCTCACTCATAAGTGGACCTTGAACAATTTTTATAATACTATAAGAAAGGAATTGGCAGTAGTGGGAAACTGTCAGGGGAGGGAGGTGGGATTGGCAGTTGAGGGAAACTGAAGGGAGGGGCATACTTCATCAACAAGGGTACCTGCATAATCAATGTTTGTATACCTAACCCTGAATTGTACCCCACATCTCTAT
>NW_007073759.1:4974-15420 GCF_000164805.1 Carlito syrichta
AAAAAAGAAAGAGGGGGAAAAAAAAAGAAATCATCACACTGTTTTCCATAGAGGTTGCATTAATTTGCATTCCCACCAGGAGTGTAGAACTGTTCCTTTTTCTCCACATCCTCCCAACATCCATTGTTGTTTGTTTTATTAATGATGGCCATTCTTACTGGGGCTAGGTGGTATCTCAATGTGGTTTTGATTTGCATTTCTCTGATGATTAGTGAGACTGAGGACTTTTTCATGTGTCTATTGGCTGCTTGTATATCTTCTTTTGAGAAGTGCCTATTCACATATTTTGCCCATACTTTATAATGGGGCTGTTTTTTTTCTTTCAACACATTTGAGTTCCTTGCAGATACTGGATGCTAGGCCTTTGTCAGATAAACAGTTGGTAAAACCTTTTTCCCATTCTGTGGGCTTCTTCTTACTCTTTTGATGATTTCTTTTACTATGCACAAGCTATTCAGTTTGATGAAGTTCCACTTGTCTCTCTTATGGCATGGACATTTGGGACTTTGATCAGGAATTGGTTGTCAGTTCCAGTTTCCATAAAGGTGTCTCCTGAATTTTTTAAGGTTCTTATAGTTTGAGGTTTTATGTTTAGGTCTTTGATACATTTAGAGTAGATTTTTGTGTATGGTGATAAGTAGGGGTCCTGTTTCAATCTTCTGCATGTGGTCAGCTTGTGTAACCAATTATTTTAAACTGATGACAACTTACTCTGATTACAAAGAAAAGGAAGGAAACAAGCAAAGATAATACTAAAAACTCTATACTTTAACTCCACCCTGTTGCTTTTTGACTTTTTACTGTCTCTACTTATATATTTTTATATTGTCTCTTTTTTTTTTTTTTTTGAGTTGGAGTCTCACTCTGTCACCCAGACTGGAGAGCAGTGGCCGCTCCCAGCCACCACAGCCTCGACCTGCTGGGTTCCGGCAATCCTTCCGCCTCAACCTTCCAAGTAGCCAGAATTACAGGCATGCGCTACCACGCCCGACTGATTTTTTGATTTATTGTAGAGATGAGGTCTCACTGCCCAGGCGGGTCTCGAGCCCATGGGCTCAGGCAATCCACTCACCTCAGCCTCCCAAAGGCACGGTATTACAGGCTGAGCCACCGAGCCCAGCTATACTGTCTCTTAAAACTTATTGTAGTTGGAATTTTTAATAGTTTTGTCTTTTAGTCTTCCTATTCAAGATATAAATGGTTTACATGCTACAATTACAGGGTCAAGGTATTCTATATTTATTTGCATACTTACTATTATCAGAGAATTTTATACCTTCAGATGATTTTTTTGTTGCTCATCAGCATTCTTTTCTTTTAGTTTGAAGAATTTTCTTTATTATTTCTGGTATGACAGGTCTGGTGTCAATGAAACCTCTTAGCTTTTAAAAAAATTTCTCTTAGAAAGTCTTTATTTCCCTTTCATGTGTGAAGAATAATTTTTCTGGATATAATATTCTAGGATTAAAGTTTTTTTCCCTCAGCATTTAAAATATGCTATCCCAGTCCCTCTGGGCTGTAAGGTTTCTGCTGGGAAGTCTGACACAAGACATATTGGAGTTTCTTTATATGTTCTTTGCTTGGCTTATTTTCTCTTGTTGCCTTTAGAATCCTTTCTTAATGCTTGGTCTTTGATAGTTTGATTATTATATGCCTTGAGGTAGTCTTATTTGGGTTGAATTTACTTGTATTCTCTGACCTTCTTATATCTGGATATTTATATCTTTGTCTAGGTTTGGAAAATCCTCTGTTATTGTCTCTTTGAATAAAACTACCCAATCTTTCTCTCTTTGCATTGTCCTTAAGACCAATAACTCCAAAAAGTTTTGCCTTTTGGGGGCTATTTTTTTAGACCTTGTAGACATGCTTCATTCTTCTTTCTCTTTTCTCCTTTGACTGCATATTTTCATATTGTCTATCTTTGTGCTCACTAATTCTTTTTTTCAGCTTGATCAATTCTGCTGTTGAGAGACTCTGATGCATTTTTTTTCAGTTTGTATATGAAATATTTTAGCTCCAGAATTTTGCTTGATTTTCATCAAAAACATTTCAATCTCTTTACTAAATTTCTTTGGTAAATTTCAGAATCTCTTCTCTGTGTTATCTCAGAATTCATTGAACATACTCAAGACAGCTCTTTTGAATTGCTTGTCTAATAGGCCACATATCTCCATCACCAGGGCTGGTCACTGGTGCCTTATTTAGTCTGTTTGGTGATGTCGTGTTTCCTGGATGCTCTTGATACTGTGGACATTCATCAATGTCTGGGAATTAAAGATTTAGATATTTATTTCATTTTTAGCAGTCTGGGCTTATTTATACTTGTCCTTTTAAAAGTTTTTACTTTAAGCAAAGGACATGAACAGACACTTCTCAAAGGAAGGCATTCAAGCAGCCAACAAACATGAAAAAATGTTCAGCCTCACTTCTTGCATCAGAGAAATGCAAACCCAAACCACAATGAGATACTATGTAACATTTGTAAATATGTGTATCATTAAAAAGTAAAAATAAACAGGTGTCATGACTGTGGAGAAAAGGGAATGGTTTTACACAATTGGTAGAAAAGTAAGCTAATTTAACTTTTGGAGAAAGCAGTGTGATGTTTTCCCAAATACCTAAAAACTGAGCTTCCATATGATCCAACAATCCCACTTCTGGGAATATACCCAGAGGAAAATAAATTTATCTACCAAAAAGACACCTGCACACATATGTTCACTGCAGCAGTATTCACAATAGCCAAGACATGGAACCCACCCAGATGCCCATTGAAAGTGGACTGGGTAAAGAAAATGTGGTGCATATGTACCTGTCCTTCTTGAGAGGGCTTTCCAAGAATTAAAAGGGAATTCAGTTTTGTGCACTAAGCCTGAGGTCACTGCAACAAGTTTCAGTATTAAGGAGCACGCTAAGCCCCAAAATGTTGTGACTCTTTGCAGACTTTTAGAAACATAGGACTTTTGGACTTGGGTAAGATAAAGGCGAATTCTCTGGGTTACCAAGCAAAGCCTTTCACTCTCTTTCAGCTCTTTCCCTCAGTCAGAAAGAGTCTCTCTCCACTCTGGGCTTCCTGAAATTGGGAGCATGGTTACACAGGCACTCCTGTGACCACCACAGCTAGCACTGTGCAGAATTGCACCTAAAGTTTTCCAGGTTAGCACAACACTGGGGTTTGCCCAAGGTCTGTGGCCACTATTGCCTGGCTTCTGCTGCTGTTTATTCGAGGCTCAAGACCAGTTTAGTCACCATGTGGTGAATTTTGCTTGGACTTGGTATATTCTATCAGGGCAGTAGATTTTCTCCTGGCTGAGGGTGGATCTAGAAACATCATCCAGTGGCAAAGACCTGGAAACAGGGGCTTTGGAAATTTGCTTGGTGCTTTATTTTACTGTGGTTGGGCTAGGACCCAAGTTGCAAGATAAAGTCCTCTGCACTCTTTTTTCTCCTTTTCACAAGTGGAAGGATAATTATGGGATTTTTAAATAATGCCATATTAAAAACATTTTTTGAAGAATATCACCTTGTGGAAGTGTTAAGGAAAAAAGGCTGAATATAATTGATTCAAAATTTGTGACTTCTACTCTGGTAACTGCCATTCTACCATCTGTTTCTATGTTTGATTTCATTAGATTTCACATATAAGCAAGATCATACAGTATTTGTCTTTCTGTGCCTGGATTATTTCACCTAACATAATGTCCTCCAGCTCCATCCATGTTGCTGTAAATGACAGGATTTCCTTATTTTTAAAAATGTGAATGATATTCCATTGTGTATATATACCACATTTTCTTTACTCATTGAAAAATACTGAAGGTTGAGTCCTTATTTTGGTTGAGTCCTTATCCTTATCTGTGAATAATGCTTCAATAAACACAAGAGAACAGATATCTCTTCAATATACTGATTCCATATCTTTTGAAGACATACCCAATAGCAGAATTGCTGAATCATACGGTAGTTTTATTTTTAGTTTTTGAAGGAAATGCCATACTGTTTTCCACAATGATTTGCACTAATTTACATTCCCACCAATAGTGTTTACTGGTTTTCTTTTCTCCACATCCTCACCAACACTTGTTATCTTTTTTCCTTTTGGTAGTAGTCATTTGAACCAGTGTGAAGTGATATATAATTGTGGTTTTAGTTTGCATTTCCCAGATGATTAGCGACAGTGAGCATTTTTCATATACCCGTTGGTCATTTGAATGTCTCTTTTGACAAATGTATATGCAGGGCTTTTACCCATTTTTTAAATTGGTTATTTGCTTTATTTTGGAGTTTTTTTTTTTTTTAGTTGAGGTTCACTCTGTCATCCAGGCTAGAGTACAATGGCACAGTAATGGCTACCACAGCCTTGGTGTCCTGTGATCAGGCAATAATCCTTCTGCCTCAGTCTTCCAACTAGCTGGGACTATAGGCAGATGCCACCTTGCCTGGCTAACTTTTTGACTTTTTGTGGAGACACAGTCTCACTATGTTGCCCATGCTGGTCTTGAACAGCTAGGCTCAAGACATCCTCCTGCCTCTGCTTCCCAAAGTGGGGTGCTGGGATTATAGATGTGAGCCACTGTGCCCAACCTGTTGGAATTTTAAAATATATTTTGGATAGTAACCTCTTATCAAATGTATTGTCTGCAAATATATTCTGCGGGTTGTCTTTTCACTCTGTTGACCGCTTTTTTTGCTGTGCAGAAGCTTTTTAGTTTAATGCAATTTCATTGGTCCATTTTTGCTGTTATTGCCTGTGTTCTTGGGGTCATAGCCAAAAACTCATTGCCCACACTAATGACATGGAGAGTTCCCACTATGTTTTCTTCTAGTAGTTTTGCAGTTTTAGCTTTTGCTTTTAATTTTTAGTCCATGTTGAGTTGATTTTTACATATAGGTTGAGATAAGAGTCTACCTTCATTCATCTACGTGTGGATATCTAGTTTTCTCAGCACTATTTATTTATTTTTGAGTCAGAGTCTCACTCTGTAACCCAAGCTGGAGTGCAGTGGCATGCTCACTGTCATCCCAGTGTCTACCTGCTGGGCTCAGGTGATCCTTCTGCCTCAGCCTTCCAAGTAGTTGGAACTACCGGTGCATGCAACCATGGCTGGCTAATTTTTTTTAATATATTGTAGAGGTGAGGTCTCACCGAGGGGCCCAGGCTGGCCTCAAATCCCCGGACTCAGGCAATCCTCTCATCTTGGCGTCCCAAAGTGCTGGGATTACAGGCTTGAGCCGCTGTACCTGGCCAAGCATCATTTATTGAAGAGACTGTCCTTTTCCATTATGTACTCATAGTATTTTTGTGAAGTCAGTAGACTGTAATGAGTGGATTTATTTCTGGTCTCTCTAGTCTGTTGTATTGGTCCACATTTCTGTCTTTAATGTCCATACCGTGCTGTTTTGGTTACTATAGTCTAGTAGTGGTATTAAAATCAGGTAATGTGATGTTTTTAGCCTTGTTCATAATTGCTTTGGCTCTTTGAGTTCTTTTGAGGTTCCATATGAATTTAGAATTACTTTTTCTGTTGCTGTGAAAAATGTTACTGGAATTTTGATAGGAATTACACTGAATTCACAGTTCTCTTTGAGTTGTATGGACATTTTAATAATAATAAGTCTTCCAATCTATGAAAATGAAAATATTTTGATTTATTTTTATCTTCTACATGTTCTCATCAATGTTTACCATATATATACCTTTCAACTTCTTGGTTAAATTACTTCTAATTATTCTATTTTTTATATAGCTGTTGTAAGTGGGATTTTTTAAAAGTACTTTTAGGAGATAGTTTGTTGTTAGTGTATAGAAATGCCACTAATTTTCTTTTTGAGTCGAGGTCTCACTCATGATGCCCAGGTTGGAGTGCAGTAGCATGGTCATGGCTTACCACAGCCTCAACCTCCTAGGTTCAGGTTATCCTTCTGCTTCAGTGTCCCAAGTAACTAGGAATACAGGCACATGCCACCATACTGGGTTGATTTTGGGATAGAGACAAGATCTTACTGTGCTGCCCAGGCTGGTCTCAACCTTCTGGGCTCAAGCAATCCTCCTGCCTCAACCTTCCGAAGTGCTAGGATTACAGGCATGAGCCACCACACCTGGCAGAAATGCTACTCATTTTTAATGTTGAATTTGTAGCTTGCATATTTTCTGAATTTATTTATTAGTTTCTAACAGCTTTTTTCCATGGCATCTTTAAGATTTCTCTATATAAGATCTTGTCATCTGTAAACAGAGTTAATTTAACTTCTTCCTTTTAAATTTGGATGATTTAAATTTATTTTCTTGGCTAATTTTGCTGGTTAGGTCTTCCAGTACGTTGCTGAATAAAAGTAGTGATAGTGGATGTCCTCACCTTGTTCCTGATCTTAGAGAAACAAATCAACTTTTTTGCCATTGAATTTGATATTAGTTGTGGACTTGTTTTGTATGACCTTTATTATGTTGAAATACATGTTTTCTATACCTAGTATATTGAGACTTTTATCGTAAAAGGATTTTGAATTTTGTCCAATTTTTAAAGCATTTTTTGAGATGTTCATGCTTTTGTCCTTCATGCTGCTAATGTGAGATATCACATTTAATGACTTGCTTATGTGGAACCATCATTGTATTCCAGGGATAAATCTCACTTGCTTAGGGTGAGTGATCTGTTAAATGTGCTGTTGAATTCAGTTTTCTAGTATTTCGTTGAGGATTTTTGCATCTATGTTCACCAGTGATATTGGCCTGTGACTTTCTTTTCTGTAACCTCATTTGACTTTGGCATAAGGGCAATGCTGGCCTTTTAAACTGAGTTTAGAAGCATTTCCTCCCTTTTAATTTATTTTTCTGGAAGAGTTTGAGAAGGATAGGTGCGACTGCTTCCTTAAGTGTTAGTAGAAGTCAGTAGTGAAGACATTAGTTAAGGAGTTTTTCTTTCATGATAACTTTTATTATTGATTCAATCTCCTTGCTTATAATTTGTTTTGTTTAGGTTTTCTACTTCTTCATTATTCAGTCTTTTAGGGTATATGTGTCTAAAAATGTAACAATTTCTTCTAGGTTATCCAATTTGTTGGTGTATAATTGTTCATAGTGATCTCTTATGGTCGTTTATATTTTTGTAATTTTAGTTATAATGTCTCTTTTTTCATTTCTGATTTTATTTATGAGTCATCTCTCTCTCTTTTATTCATTAAAAATAGTTGTAATCTCTCTGTTAAATTTCTCATTTTGGTTGTTTATTGTTTTTCAGATTTTTTTGGTTTTTAAATTTTTACTCTGCATTTTATTGAAGTTTGCTGAACTTCTTTCAAGCAATTACATTGAATTCTTTGTCAGGATGTTAATATGCCTTCATTTCTTTTGGGTCAGCAATTTGGAAAATCCTGTGCTCTTTTGATGGTGTTATGTCTCCTTGTTTTTTCATGTTTATCACTGCTTCCAGTTGATGTCCACACATTTGATGCAACAGTCCTCTCTTCCAGATTTCACAGGTTAGTTTCAGCTTGGAAAGACTTTCCCTTCTAGGGGTGGAGTTCTGATTGTACTTTCTGGGTGGGATCCAATGGTTCTGGTACCAGTGAGATGCAGATGTATCTGCGAAGCTTTGTTATCAAAGGTTGGTGCTGACACAGATTTCAGGGATCCTTAATGGCCAACGCTTTGAAAGTTCACAGTGGCAACAAATATTGTTGGGGTCTTTGGTAACAATGGCTGCTATGGTTTTTCCAGTTTCTTTTTCTTCCAAAGTAGAAATTGTGAGTGAGGGGAATACATCTTGCCATTGGGTCTGGCTTATGTGCCTCTTTCGGTGGTGGTGGCATAGGTGTCTGAAGGATGCCCATTGAGTAACCATGAAACTGAGGCATGAAGCATGGGTACACATGCATGAACTATGGCTATGTGGTCCAGAGTGGTAATGACACTAGTTTCCAGGATGCAGGCATCCCTGCTGCCACTTTGGTAACAGTATTCAAGGTGTAGATGCCTTTGAAACAGTCAGGGAGCTGAGAATGGGAGCATAGATGTATACAGGGTTATACTGCAGCTCTGGGGTTGAGATGGGAACTAGCTTTCTATGGAAGCTGGTGTGTGAGCATGCTCAGAAAGAGAACTTGGTTAAGAAACATAATGTTCAAATTAGCTCTTTCTGATTATGACTCCTGTGTCTGAGATATAGTTGTGTGCAGTGCAGTCACAGAGCCTGAATCTGCAATGTGGGAAATCAAAAGGTAACTGAAGCTCAGGGGTGGAAACATGCACAGGTTTGGGAGGGGTGGCAGATTCCTTTCCTAAGTGCTCAACATCATCTGCTTCTTGGGTGGGAAGGAGAAATATGCAACTACATCTTCCTTTCTAGGGTTCCCTGGTGGAAATGGCTATTGGCTGCTTCTGTGGCATGATGTGGTAATGTCCTCTGTGGAGAAGGTTTCTGGAAACCACAATGGTTTCGACCACGTGGCCAGTGCAAATAACTTCTGTCTTCCTTTTTTATTGCTAGCCATCTCTTGGCATCTCAAATATGCTGATATCACCAGCAATCATTTCTGTTTGTTTATTTTCCATGTTCTTTCTCCACTGTGTTGCTGCCTATTCTTTAATGAACCCTTGAGCTCTCTCAGGTCTATTTTTGTTTGTGAATAACATTTATATTGTTTTCTTTTGTGTGGGGCAGATGGAAGTTGGTATCTCTCCTACTCTGCCATCTTGGTGATGTCTCAAAAACTTATTTTATCACATAATTTGTGTCTTTGCAGAGCCAGTCACTTTGTCAGTGCTTGGGGCAGAGAATCCATGGGTGCCAAGAACAATGTGACTTTGTTTTATTTGGCCTTTTCCCGAGCAGGGAGATGCAACATGCATGCTTTGTGGTATTCTCCCTCTGTCATACGCTCACTGTCCTGAGGAACCTTCTAGTCATCCTCACCATCAATGCCAGCAAGACCCTCAATTCTTCTTCCTCAGCTACCTGTCTTTTACTGACATGTGTTGTCCATCCTCTACCACACCTAAGATGATTGCTGACAGTTTTGTGGAGCGCAGGATTATCTCCTTCAATGGCTGCATGACCCAGCTCTTTTTTGCCCATTTCTTTGGTGGCACTGAGATCGTCCTTCCTTTTTTTTTCTTTTGAGTTGGAGTCTCACTCCATTGCCCAGGCTGGAGTACAGTGTCATGCTCACAGCCACCCCAGCATTGATCTGCTGGGCTCAGGCAATCCTTCCATCTCAGCCTTCCAAGAAGCCAGAACTACAGGTGTGCACTACCATACCTGGCTAATTTTTTTGTTCTATTGTAGAGATGAGACCCTGCCAAGTTTCCCAGGCTGTTCTTGAACCCATGGGCTCAGGCAATCCTCTTATCTCAGCCTCCCAAAGTGCTGGATTATAGGTTTGAGCCACCATGCCCAGCTGAGATCTTCCTTCTTACAGTCATGGCCTATGACTGCTATGTGGCCATCTGTAGGCCCCTGCGCTATACAACCATCATGGAAGTGTGACCTGCTGGTGGGGGCCTCCTGGGTAGCTGGCTTCCTGCCTTCCATCCTGCAGACACTCCTTACAGCTGCCCTTTTGTGGGCCCAATGAGATAGACAACTTCTTCTGTGATGTTCATCTCCTGCTGAAGTTGACCAGTGCAGACACCTCTGTGGTGGGGCTCATTGTGGTGGCCAACAGTTGCGTGATCTCTTTAGTCTTCTTCTTTACCCTTATTATCTCCTATGTGGTCATCTTAATGAAACTAAGAAACCAATCATCTGAGAGACAGCACAAGGCCCTTTCCACTTGCGGCTCACAATCATCACTGTCTTTTTTGGTTCTTGTGCCCCCTATGTTAATGTATATTTGTCCCTCTACCACTCTGACTGCTGACAAATTTGTCATCCTCTTCAACATTGTGATGCTTCCTTTGCTGAGCCCTCTGATCTATTCACTAAGAAACAATGAGGTGAAAAATGCCATGAGGAAATTGTTTAGGGTCAAGGGGAGCTTAGGGAAAAAGTGACACACCAGAAATCTCAATCCAGCCAGAAAATTGAAAGACTTCTCACCTCGTAGTATCTAACACAGGATTTGTATCTCCAGTTTGATACTTGCAATAACGACTGTCCTCCTTGCTCTTTTTGTTGTAATAATCCTGCATATTCATTCAATTATTTATTCCTTAAATATTTACTGAGTGTTTACAATGAATAAAGCACAAATAAAAGTAGTATGTTATCTTCACCCTCAAGGAGATAACAGCATAGGAGGCTCTTAGTCTGATATTTAAGAGCTTATTCTATAAACATGTGAGAGTCTGCATAAATAAATAAATAAATAAATAAATAAATCTGTGGAACTTACATGCAATGTTTTCTTTTTACAAAATCATCAAAAATGATTCTAAGGAAATATAAAGAAGAAATGAGAAAAAATAAAATTGAACCAGATATAGTCATAGATATAAAATAGAATCAT
>NW_007073759.1:15498-23506 GCF_000164805.1 Carlito syrichta
CTAGTGCAATTTTCACTGTATCGCACTGCAACCCCTTCCTTAGAGCCAGTTTCTCATACATTACACAGCTTCTCCCACAGTACTTACCCAGTTTCCTCACCCACAACTGAACTTCAAGTAAATTTTTATGCCCTGCAACACATGATCAACTCCCTCCAACACCAGTTTCTTCCTCTTCTCTAATCCCAGCATGAAGCAGGACGAACCACCTGCCATACCAAACACATCTATAATTCCAAACCCTAAAGTGGTCCCCAGAGTTGAGCAACTTCCTCCAAACAGGAGTCAAGGCAGAGGATTACTAAGTAATCACTTTTTAGTCACCTCTGCTCTGGCAATTACATGATGTAAGTGCTTTGATTTCCTCAAAGCAAATAGTAGAATTTTCAGATGACATGGTAGCCCAATTTAACACATAAGTGCTGAGTACCTAAACTTTGAAATTTTAGCTAGTTTAGTAAAGCTTCTCCGGTAACTACAGATACATGTGTTTGTGTCCATCCTCATGTTCATATACATGCCCTTTAATACATGTCTTAATCTGCATATTCAGGTATCTAATCTATAAATGGATAAAACTGCTACATAATTCTTTTGTGTTGGCTAACACAATGCTCAGTGAAATTCATTTACTTCTCAATTATGATATTCAAGACACTTTACTCTTATCCCTTCATGCTCTCAGCAGGCAAACGAATAAGTGAATAAATGTGGAGAGGTTAAAGAATTCATTCAAAGTTATACAATAAACCTAGACTAGGGTGGGGACTAGAACTCAGGTCCCTAAGTCCACTATCAGGCCTTTTCTCACCTCAGGACCTCTTTGTAAAAAGTGAATAAATGGACACTGAGCAGGACTGACCAGGAATTTTGAAGGACTAAGGGTTGATGGCAACTTGGAGTGATGAGGTGAAGAGCTAATGTCAGTATTCTTCCAGAGTTGCTAATTCCTTTCGTTCCAACAGAGCAAGGACTGTTACCCCCTTTAACCTCTGTTGCTTTGCTCCATTTTCTGCTGGAGGAAGCCAAGTTTGTGTGGCATGTAATTAGAAGAGCAAAATTAGATGTCTTGCATAGTCATTCATGCATCATTTAACCTTACTAGATCTCAAGTTCCACATTTACAAAAGGAGACAGTAATAATACCAGCTTTGGAAAGTTTCATGAGGACCTACAGGACTTTGGAAAGACTTATATTAAAGTCTTGTTGTTCAATGATGGCTGCTACCTCTGTTTCTTTGTAATGTCTTTTATTTTCTTTTCTCTTCTATTCACCCCACTGTCCCTATCCTTTCCCCCAAAGTCTTTGTCATGATCAAATTCATTCATTTACTACACAAATGTTTATTAACACTTAGCATGTGCTGAATGGCATTCCTGGAGCTAGAGGTACAAACAAAAAAGAAAGCAGACAAAACTTATACTCATGGAGCTTATAATATAGTGTGTGATAAAAGCTGACTCCTATTGAATTCTTCTAATATGCAGACACTGTTTTAAGTGTTATGATTGCATCAACTCCTTTAATCCTTTCAAAAACTTTATGAAGTAGGCATAATCAGCAGGAGTGTGATGAAAGTTGGGGGAGGGAGTGGTGAGGAAAAAACTCTTTAATCCCACTGGATGTCCAACAGACACAAATGTAAATGTTGATCTTGACTATAAAAATAATAGTAATAAAATAGCAGTTGGCACTTTGGAAGCACAATACTCTCAGAGGCTTTTATACATAAACTTAATCAGTGTTGAATAAGTTATCACCTCATAAAACCCCCTGGAAGAATGTGAGTACATGGATGGTTGTTTAGCTTTAAAACTAAATGGAGGTACTGACAGGCTATCATGTACATACAAGGTCTGACAAGTGAGCTCATCCTAGAAAAAGTGCTACATACTTCACTGCTGAATATCACCAGGGCCACCTTTGGAGTACTCTCCTTGGGAAGCTATGCACTGATGCCACAGCCTAGTTCACCTGTCAAAGCAATTTTGAAACTCTTTTTCTGGAATGGCCATCAGAGCTGCTATCATGAGAGTGTTGGGGTTTGAATTAAAGCAATGAACAAACAACAAATTTCTTGTTAAACTTGGCAAGAGTGGAAGTGAAATCAGGAATATGTTAGTCCAAGTTTATGGGGATAATGCTATGAAGAAAACAATAGTGTACAAATAGATTAAACGTTTTTCTGAGGGGACAGAAAACATCACTGATGAAGAGCTGTCAGGATGGCCGGTAACAAGTAGAACTGATGAAAACATTTGGAAAAACTAGTTGGTGTGCAAAAAAATCATCAGCTGACTGTGTGAAGCATAGCAGACTAAATAAACATTAATAGAGAAACAGAAAAATCTTAACTGAAAATCTTGGTATGAGAAAGGTGTGTGTAAAAATGGTCCTGAAGGAGCTCTTGCATTATGACCATGCACTAGCTCACACAGTACTGTCTGTGAGGGAGTTTTTAGCCAGTAAACAAATAACTGTGTTGGAACACCCTCCCTACTCCCCTGATCTGGCCCTCAATGACTTTTTTCTTTACCTGAAGATAAAGGAACTATTGAAAGAAAGACATTTTGATGACATTCAGGACATCAAAAATAATACGACGAAAGCTCTTATGGTCATTCCAGAAAAGGGGTTACAAAATTGCTTTGATGAGTGGATGAGGCACTGGCATTAGTGCATAGCTTCCCATTTGGGGAGTACAACAAAGGTGACCATAGTGATAATCAACAACGAGGTGTGTAGCACTTTTTCTAGAAGGAGTTCATGAACTTAATTGTAAAACTTTATACTTTGTAGGAGTGCATACAGGAACTTCTGACTGATAGTTTAGTGCTCTCTCTACTCCTGCCATCATAAAATATTCTCTCTCTCTCTATCTAATTGAGTAGGAGTCTCACTCTGTTGCCCAGGCTATAGTGCAGTGGCATGCTCACGGCTACCGCAGCCTCTACCTGCTGGGCTTAGGTGATCCTTCCACTTCAGCCTTCCAAGTAGCTGGAACCACAGATGTGTGCTACCATGCCTGGCTATCATACTTTATTTTAAACTAAAATGACTGTTGTATGTATGTTTCACATATCTATGCATGTATGTATGCATATAAGTTCATGCAGATTAAGACATGTATTAAAGGGCATGTATATGAACATGAGGATGGACACAAACACATGTATCTATAGTTACTGGAGAAGCTTTACTAAACTAGCTAAAATTTCAAAGTTTAGGTACTCAGCACTTATGTGTTAAATTGGGCTACCATGTCATCTGAAAGTTCTACTATTTGCTTTGAGGAAATCAAAGCGCTTACATCATGTAATTGCCAGAGCAGAGGTGACTAAAAAGTGATTACTTAGGAATCCTCTGCCTTGACTCCTGTTTGGAGGAAGTTGCTCAACTCTGGGGACCACTTTAGGGTTTGGAATTATAGATGTGTTTGGTATGGCAGGTGGTTCGTCCTGCTTCATGCTGGGATTAGAGAAGAGGAAGAAACTGGTGTTGGAGGGAGTTGATCATGTGTTGCAGGGCATAAAAATTTACTTGAAGTTCAGTTGTGGGTGAGGAAACTGGGTAAGTACTGTGGGAGAAGCTGTGTAAGGAATGAGAAACTGGCTCTAAGGGAAGGGGTTGCAGTGCGATACAGTGAAAATTGCACTAGACGAAAAGTCAGGAAACAGGGTTTGAGGTGCAGGACCGTCCCTACCTTCATCCAAGTTCTCAGGGCTTCTATTTCCTGATGTATACAAATAAGGAGATTGGCTTGAGTCCCTAAGGACCTTCAGCTAAGATACCCTATGATTCTATTTTATATCTATGACTATATCTGGTTCAATTTTATTTTTTCTCATTTCTTCCTTATATTTCCTTAGAATCATTTTTGATGATTTTGTAAAAAGAAAACATTGCATGTAAGTTCCACAGATTTATATAGACTTTACAAAATTGTCACAAGAGAAAAAAGCAACAAATTAATATGGTTTAATTATGATTTTTTTGCAATTTTTATTTTAACTAACTCTTTTGGTCTTACAGATATAAGCTCGAGTTTGAGAACCAAACTAGAGGAGTTCCAGTGAGATGGTGATGGCATAGGTGGATTTGTGAGATTCTCCTAACGTGAGTTCTCAAAAAGACTCTTACTTTTATTCCCCCATCCCCCTGCCCACCACCAGCTGCACTGGTCCAAGGCCCAGGGATCTTCAGTCCCATGCAGGGCCAGATATTACAGCCCCAGGCTGCTCCTGTTCCACCACATGACTCCCGCCTGCACGGGAGTCTCGGTCTCGGCTCCCTCCCTGGCTACATTATCTCTCGCCCAGCACCCAGCACCAAGCCACCGGTCACTCAGAAAGGCTCTGGGTGCCCACCCCTGAGAGACACCGATCCCATTCCTGGCTGAAGTACCCTGTGGGGGACCCAGGGCCACTCTCGTCACTCCCTGCCTGCCCTTTGGAGCTTTGGAACTCTGGAGCTCTGGGCCCACTGTGGCTGAGGCACTCAGCACGTGACCCCAAGTTTAGGGACCCAGACAAGTGGAAACCATCTGTGAAAGTGAAACTGCCACCTCGTCCATTCTCCAGGCAGAGATTTGCATTGCCCCGCCCACCTATCAGCAACCCCCACCTTGGTTCCTAAGGTAATGTCGCTAAACAGGAGACAAAGCCCCACACATACACTGAATCAGACAAAACCAACTAAGCATCGCAAGCCTCCCAGGCAGCAGGCTAAAAAAAACCAAACCCAAACTGCGAGTAAATCTAGCTGCCTGCAACAAAAAACAAAGGGAAGAGGCTGGAGATCAGAGCTGAAGTGACTTTAGTCTGATCTCTTATGTTGACTTTTGATTTTATCATTTTGATCACTTTTGTTGTTTGCTTTCTGATTTACACTGTTTCATGATTTTATTGGTCTGTCTCTGTATAACAACCAGTATTCTTTATTTTTTTTATGATCAATATTTTTATTATGATATTGTGGGGTATGGTTAAGGGTTACGTTTTGTTCAGGCACCCTTGTTGATAAGAGGTGTTTCCCCATCCCCAGACAGATATTTACTACCATTAATCCCATCTCCCTCCCCCCCATAGTTTCTCACTACTGTCAGTCATTACATTGGATGTTCAAGGTCCACTGTATGAGTGAGAACATGTGATACTAGTATCTTTGTTTCTGGGAGAGGTCACTCAGTATTATAGACTCTAGTTCCATCCAGGTTGCTGTGAAATTCATGATTTTGTTCTTTTTATGGCTACGTAGTATTCCATCATGTATATGTACATTTTTTAAATCCAGTCCTCTTTTGATGGGCAGCATGGTTGCTTTCAGGTTCTTGCTATTGTGAACAAAGCTGAGATAAACATACGTGTGCAGGTAACTTTTTTATAGAGTGATTTGAGATCTTCAGGACATATTCCCAGTAGGGGGATTGCAGGGTCATATGGGAGGTTGATATTTAGAGCTTTTAGGAATCGCCATACTGCTTTCCACAGAGGTTGCAGTAATTTACACTCCCAAAAACAGTGTAGAAGTGTTCCCCTTTCGCCACACCCTCTCCAGCAGTTGTTATTTTTTGAGTAGTTGATAATTGCCATTCTGTCTGGAGTTAGGTGGTATCTCAGTGTGGTTTTGATTTGCATCTCCCTGGTGATTAGTGAGGTTGAACATTTCTTCATGTGTCTGTTGGCTGCTCGCATGTCTTCCTTTGAGAAGTGTCTGTTCATATCTTTTGCCCATTTTATAATGGGGTTGTTTGTTTTTTTCTTTTCAGCATGTTTGAGTTCCTTGTAGATCCAAGATGTTAAGCCTTTGTCAGACCTGGAGTTGGCAAATACTTTTTCCCAGTCTGTAGGCTGTCTCCCTGCTCTCTTGATGGTTTCTTTGGCCTTGCAGAAGCTTGTCAATTTAATGAGGTCCCACTTCTCTATCATCTCTCTTATGATCTGTGGGTTTCAGGTTTTGTTCAGGAATTGGATGCCAGTTCCGATTTCCATGAGGGTATGTGCTTCATTTTCTAAGAATCTTATGGTTTGAGGTTTTACATTTAGGTCTCTGATCCATTTGGAGTTAATGATTGTGTATGGGGATAGATAGGGGTCCTGTTTCAATCTTCTACATGTGGTCAGCCAGTTTTCCCAGCATCATTTACTGAATAGGTTCTCCTCTCCCCAGTGGTGTGTGGTGGAAGATTGGTTGAAGATGAGTTGGTTGAGAAATTGAGGTTTTGCTTCTGGAATCTCATTTCTATTCCATTGATCTATATACCTGTTCCTATACCAATACCAAGCTATTTTGATGATTGCAACTTTATAGTAAAGTTTGAAGTCTGGTAATGTGATACCACCTGCTTTGTTTTTTTTGCTGAGGATTGTTCTGGCTATTCTTGGACGTTTGTGTTTCCATATGAATTCCTGCATTGTTTTTTCTAGATCTGAGAAGAATGTTGCTGGTTATTTGATGGGTATTGCATTGAATTTGTAGATTGCCTTAGGTAAGATGGACATCTTCACAATGTTGATTCTTCCAATCCATGAGCATGGGATATTTTCCCACTTGTTTGTGTCATCTTTGATTTCTTTGAACAGTGTTTTGTAGTTTTCATTGTAAAGGTCTTTCACGTCTCTGGATAGGAAGATGCCAAGGTATTTCATTTTTTGTGTGGCTATTGTGAGTGGAATTGTGGTTTTTATTTGGGTTTCTGTTTGTTTATTATTGGTGAAAAGAAATGCTATTGTCTTTTGCACATTTATTTTGTATCCTGAAACTTTGCCAAAGGTTTTTTTTATCAGTGTAAGGAGGTTTTTGACAGATTCTCGTGGGTTTTCAAGGTACACAATCATATCATCTGCAAAGATGACTTCCTCTTTTCCTATTTGGATACCCCAGTTGCCTTCTCTTCTCTGATTGCTCGAGTCAGGACTTCCAATACTATGTTGAACAGGAGGGGTGAGAGTGGGCATCCTTTTCTTGTTCCAGTTTTCAGGGGAAATGGTTCCAATTTTTGTCTGTTTAGGAGTATGCTGGCTGTGGGTTTCTCGTAGATGGCTTTTACTATTTTGAGGTATATTCCCCGTATGCCTAGATGTTCAAGGCATCAAGAAGGGTGCTGGATTTTATAAAAAGCTTTTTCTGCATCTAATGATATAATCATGTGATTTTTGTTTTGACATTTGTTGATGTATTTAATTACATTTATGATTTTATGAACATTGAACCAGCCTTGCATCACAGGTATGAAGCTTACTTGGTCAGGATAGATGATTTTTGAAACGTATTGTTGAATCTGGTGTGCTAGGATCTTGTTGAGAATTTTAGCATCTATTTTCATCAAAGATATTGGCCTGTAGTTCTCTTTCTTTGTTGGATCTTTACCTGGTTTGGGTATCAATGTGATGTTGGTTTTGTAAAATGATTTGGGGAGAGTTCCATCTTTTTCAATCACCTGGAATACCTTCAGTAGGATTGGTGTCAGCTTCTCCTTAAATGTCTTGTAGAATTCTGCCGGAAAGCCATCTGGACCGGGGCTTTTTTTGTAGGTGGTTTTCTTATTACATAGTTGATTTCCTTGATTGTTATTGGTTTATTTAGCATCTCAATTTCTTCTTGTTCCAACCTAGGTAGGTTGTGTGATGTCAGAAAGTTCTCCATTTCCTTAAGGTTTTCAAGTTTGTTTCCATACAAGTGTACATAGTAGTCTCTAATTATCTTTTGTATTTCTTCAGGGTCAGATGTGACTTCATCTTTTGTGTTTCTGATTGTGCTTATTTGGATTTTTTTTTCTTTTTTCCTTGGTCAGTCTGGCTAGCAGACCATTGATCCTGTTTATCCTTTCAAAGAACCAGCTTTTTGTTTCATTGATTTTTTTGTATTATCTTTTTTTGTCTTCTATGTCCTGGATTTGGACTTTTATTTTGGTGATCTGGATTCTTCTGCTGAAATTAGGGTTTTTGTGGTCTTGCTTTTCCAGCTTCCTTAGGTGGCTTGTTAGGCTGTTAACTTGTGTTCCTTCCA
>NW_007073759.1:23652-115526 GCF_000164805.1 Carlito syrichta
TTCTTCATTTTCATTTGTTTCCAGGTATCTTTTGATCTCTGTTTTGATTTCATCATTGACCCAGGAGTTGTTTAGCATCCTGCTGTTAGTGTCCATGTCTTTGTGGGTTTTGGGGGGACCTTGTTGGTGTTAATATTTACTTTTATTCCACTGTGGTCCAAGAAGGTGCATGGTAGAATTTTGGTCCTTTTAAATTTGCTTATGGTTGATTTATGGCCAATTATGTGGTCGATCTTAGAATACGTTCCATGCGTTGATGAGGAGAATGTGTATTTTGTGGTCTTTGGATAGAGTGTTCTGTAGTATCAATTAAGTCCATTTGGTCCAGAGTCACACTGAGGTTCTGGATCTCCTTGCTTATTTTTTGTTCTGATGATCTGTCTAGGGTTGTGAGTGGGATATTAAAGTCCCCAGTTATGATGGTGTTAGAGTCAATATCTTTCTTTAGTTTTCCTAGAAGTTGCTTTATGAAAGTTGGCGACCTATGTTGGGTGCAAATATGTTTAGGATAGATATTTCTTGTTGATAGAGTGAACATTTTATTATTATGTAGTGGCCCTCTGTGTCTTTTTAAATTTTTGATAGCTGAAATGGTATTTTGTTTGAAATTAGGATCATGACTCCTCTTTTTTTTGTGTTCATTTGCCTGAAAATTTGTTTCCCATCCTCTTCCTTTGAGTCTGTGTATGTCCCTTCTAGTGAGATGGGTCTCTTGAAGGCAGTATATTGTTGCCTGGTGATATTTTATCCATTTTGCCATTCTATGTCTTTTCAGTGGTACATTTAGTCCATTCACATTCAGGCTAATTATTGAAATGTGAGAGTTCATCCCTATCATAGAGTTCTTATAGAGTTGTTGTTCTTCCACTTGGTTTTTTGTCTTTCCTTTGGTTTTGTGGTTGGTTCATGTGCATTTTATTCTTTTTCTTGTACTCTTGGGAAGAAGGTTGTTCTTTTTTCCTTTTCTTCTGTGTTCAGTACTTTCTTAAGTGTTTCATGTAGATGTGGTTTGGTTGCAGCATAAGTTCTTAGGGTTTGGATATCTGTGAAAGATTTTAATTCTCCCTTGCTGATGAAGCTTAACTTGGCTGGGTAGGCTATTCTTGGGTGAAATTGTTTATCTTTTAGGAGTTTGAAGATAGGGCTCCAAGCTCTCCTAGCCTGCAGGGTTTCTGTAGATACATCTGCTGCTATTCTAATTGGTCTCCCATGGTAGGTGATCTGGCCTTTTTCTATTGCTGCCTTTAGGATTTTTTCTTTTATGCCTACTTTCTTTAGGTGAATTATTATGTGTCTAGGAGTTTGTCTTCTTATTTGTTGTCTTGCAGGGGTTCTCTGAATCTCTTGTGTTTGAATTTTTTGAATCACTGATTAGATATGGGAAGTTTTCTTGAATGATCTCATGGAAAGTTTGTTCCAGTGTGGTCTTTGTCTCTCTTTCTGCCTCAGGAAGGCCAATTACTCTTAGTTTCGGTCTCTTGAAGTAATCACTCATCTCTTGAAGGTTTTGTTCTGTCTTTTTGAGCTTGTTTTCTGTGTTTTTAAGAGTTTGGGTTAGTTCTATATTTTGGTCCTCAAGCTCTGAGATTCTTTCTTCTGCTTGGGTAATTCTGCTTTCCATGCTTATCAGTTTGTTACTTATTTTATTCGCACTATTCTTTATTACTGTTATCTCAGATATCAGCTCCTTCTTTGTTTCTTCTTGTGTCTCCTCAATTCTTTTTAATCTCTCCATTAATGTTTCAATATCTAGGTTTGTAGTTTGAGACCAGTCATTCTGGGGGATCTTCATTGTTTGCATTCTGAAGTCAGTTTTCTCAGTGTCTGCCCTCCCTGGGGTCTGGGAGAGACCCATATTCTTCTTTTGGTTTTTCTTCATTTGTGTAGATTTTCTCTCTCTCCCCCTTTCCCTCCCCTTCTTTAATTCTGTTTTTCAGGGAAGGTGGGGTTGCTTTTGTTTCACTTTTGCAATTTCCTGTTCTTCCTTATGAGTGTCCTCTGGCTTTGTTCACCTTTGAGGTTGGAGTGTGGGCTGTGGACTGTACTTATTGCAGTTTTGAGGTTTAATTGAGGGGGAGGCTGTGATTCTGAATCTATATGCTGGTTCCAGCATCCACCCACAGGTGTATGAGTACACTGGAACCTATTTCCCACTGCCTTACCATCTGTCTGTGCAGCGGTATGTAGGTTTGGTTCCTGGATCAGAAGGAGGTACAAAAGAGGAAAATAATGGAGGAAGGGGCATCAATAGGAAGTTAGAAAGAGAGGAGAGTGAGAGAGAAAACAGACATACATGTCAACTAACAGGTGAAAAAGAGACACAAGGCTGGAGAGAAGTGAAAAAAAAAAACATGAGCCAAATTCCCTAAAGGATACTTGAAGCCACACAGAGACAGACCAATAAAATCATGAAACAGATAGTGTAAGTCAGAAAGTGAACAAAAGTGAGCAAAACAAACAGTCAAAATGATAAAATCAAAAGTCAAAATAAGAGATCAGACTAGCTCTGGAATCTTTCTTGAGTGTCTCTTCAGCTCTGATCTCTAGCCTCTCCCCTTCTTTTTCTTGCAGGCAGCTATATTTACTGGGAGCTTGGGTTTGTTTTTCTTTTAGCCTGCTGCCTGGGAGGTCTGTGATATTGCCTTTGTCTGATTCAGCAGGGGAGGGGCTTTGTCTCCTGTTTAGCGATGTTACCTTAGGAACCGAGGTGGAGGCTGTTGATAGGTGGGCGGGGAAAGGCAAATCTCTACCTGGAGAATGGCCGAGGTGGCAGCTTCACTTTCATGGATCTTTTCTCTCCGCTTGTATGGGTCCCTGTGTTATCCACTGTGATGGACTGTGCTGGAGTGGGAGGCACCGGGGATCAGCTGCACAGCTGGGCGCTGGATCCGGGGTGCCACCAGTAGGCTGGGGTGGAGGAGGGGGTCGGGAGTTCCCTCCTCTGGAGCTGAGGGACTCCAATCAGCCCCTCATCACACACTGAGTGCCTCAGCCAGGGTACGCCCAGAGCTCCAGAGCTCCAAAGCTCCAAAGGGCAGGTGGTGGATGGTGAGATTGACCCTGGGTCCCTCACAGAGTACTTCAGCCAGAACTAGGACTGGTATTTCTGAGGGGTGGGCGCCCAGAGCCTCCCTGGGTGACCAGCAGCTTGGTGCTGGGTGCTGGGCGAGACGATGCAGCCAGGCAGGGAGCCGAGACCCAGGGCTTCCACGTGGCAGAGGTCACATATAGTGGAGCAGCCGCAGCCTGGGGCCACAATATCTGGCCCTGTTTGAGACCGAAGGTCCCTGGGCCTCATACCAGTGCAGCTGGTGGTGGGCAGGGTGTTGAGGGAAGAAAAGTAAGTCTTTTTGGGAACTCACATTCAGAGAATCTCACAAATTCACCTATGCTGTCACCATCTTACCAGAACTCCGACATTTTTATTTTCAATGAAATTAATAGTTTTTACTTTTCTGTGATTGTTAGTCTTTTTGTGCTTGTTTAAGAAATATCTTTTATATATATACACACATATATATATTTATTATAAAGATGTGGGATACAACTCAGGGTTAGGTATACAGATGTTGATTATGTGGGTACCTTTGTTGATGAGGTATGCCCCCCTCCCCTAGCAGGTTCCCTCAACTGCCAATCCCACCTCTCCTCCCCTGACAGTTTCCCACTACTGCCAGTTCCTAAGAAATATCTTTCTTAAGTCAACACCAGGAAGGTATTAACTGATATTTTATTCCAAATGTTTAAAGTTGTATCTTTTCATTTAAGTTCTTATTCAACTTAAAATTAATTGTTGTACATTGTGTCAGCAAAGAATTCAATTTTATTTTTTCCAAGCATTTGGATAGCCAAATGCTTCACCATCATTTGTTAAATAGTTTTTGTTTTCTTCATTAGTCTATAGTGTCAAATCTGTCATATATTACATTCCTATATTTGTATGAGTTTGTTTCAGGGTCAACCTTACACTATTTAATTACTATAGTTTTAAAATGTCTTGATATTTGGTAGGCATGATCCTCTAACCTGTCTTATCTTGTCTGTTTTGAGTCTTATCTTTTATACAATTTTAAAACTAAAATTTCAAATTCCATGCAATAACGCATTGAGATTTTATCTGAAATTGTAGTGAACCTACAGATTAATTTAGAAAGAACCTACATTTTATGAGATTAAGTCATTCATGAGTATGGGATAACTCTGATTTGGTGAGGTGCTATTGGACAAAAGTACCTTTTGAAAAATCTAAAGGCATAGATTTCTGTGCAAGTGAGTTATTAAAGACATGCCCAATTTTTTTTCTCAAGATAGCAGATTAGGGGTTTTTATTGTGCCTCACCCACCTAAAAATAGCAAAGTAGTGTGGAAATATAAATTTAATTAACTTCAATTCAAGAAGGAAAATGAGAATTCACCAGAACAGCAGAGAACACCTCAGATCCTGGGGAAGAGAAGGTGGGCAAATAGCCCCACCAGTGGCATTCAGCAAATAAAAGCATTTCACCCAGCCAAAAGCACACCTGCTCTCCTGGAATAGGGGTTTGAGCCCTCTCTCATCCCCTGCAAATAACTTGTTACAGCAGGAGCTAACCCATTCCTGGCTGGGGTATATTCCCAGGCCTCTAACACACTTGCTCATCTGGTTTAGGAGCCTGAGCTGCCCTTCCCTCTAGGGTAGAGTTCTTGGTACCGTGGTGCTCTCTCTGCTCAATTTCCAGACATATCCCAGGTATCTGAAGCTAATCTAGAATACTCTTCTAGATTAGGAGTTGAGGTTACCTTCAGTGCAAATAACTTGGGGCAGCAGAGGTTTCCCAACACCTCTGGACACTCAGTGGCCACACACCAGACCTGTCCTTGGCTGACTTGTGCCAGCCATCAGTGGGCCTGTAGGTGGGTCTGCCTGGTCTGGTCCCACCCATCTTGGCTTCCCTCTCTCTGGGACTGAACTGGAAGTGCAGACAACTGCATATTCCACAGATTAGCTAGTTGCCTAAGGAAACAGAGAGCTTCTCCCAACAAACAAAGATCAGATAAGTACCTATCCATATTGGCATTAGCTGGCTCTTACCTGTAAGTACCACCTGTTGGCTTGGAGGCTGAATGACACAGCACAATAGGAAATCTGCTGACAACAGCATATATCACTAAGGAACAAGGTAAACTTTCTGAACCTCTGCCAAGTTGGCCCCACAGGAGGCAATGAACTGGACCATAATCCCAGTACAACACTACTACACCCAGTATTTAGAAAAGCCAACACACAAAGGCTATCTATATCCAAGGAAATTATACAGGCTAATTTCCAGTGAAAGCATCAGAACTAAAATCATAGGACCCTACACAGCATGCATTATAGACACCTCCTCAAAGGAGGAAAATTTCATCCAAACAAAAGCAAATTCAAAAAATAAGAGAGACAATACATCCAGATGGAAAATAACCAGAGAAACAACTATGAAAGTATGAAAAAAGAAAAAAAGCAAGTGTTATACCTCCAAAGAGTACACTCACTCTCTAGCAATGGATTCTAACGAAAATGAAATCCTTGAAGTAACAGATAAAGAATTTAAAATATTGAGTAAAGAAACTCAATAATGTCTAAGAGAAAGCTGAATGCCAATACAAAGAAATCAGTAAAACAATTCAGTATGTGAAAGGAAAGAGAGTCATCATTTAAAAAAAAACAGAACTAAAAAATTCATTGAAGGAATTACAAAACACAGTGAGATGCTTTAACAGTAGGCTGGACCAAGTAGAAGAAAGAATCTCAGAGCTGGGAGATGGGTCTTTTATATTAATCTGGTCAGACAAAAACAAAGAAAGAAGACTTTAAAAAATGAACAAACCTTCAAGAAATATGGAATTATATAAATGATTTAAACATATGAATTGTAGGCATTTCAGAGGAAGAAGAAGTTAAAGTAAAGATCATGGAAAATCTATTGGTGGAAATAATTCAAGAAAACTTCCCTGGTCTTGAGGGAAATCTAATCATCCAGATAAAAGAGGCTCAGAGAGCTCCTGGAATATACATTGCAAGGAGAACCTCACAAAGGCATATAGTTGTCAGATTATCCAAAGCAATGTGACAGAAAATATCCTTAGAGAAGCAAGAGAAACATGCCAAATTACCTATAAAGGAAACAACATTAGACTAAACACAGGCTTCTCAATAGAAACCCTATAAGTCATAAGAGATTGGGAGCCTATTTCCAGATATATATACATACATGAAAATAAAATAAAATAATATATAAGAAGTATAAGTTATATATATTATTTTATTTTATATATTATATTTATATATTATTTTATTTTATATTATTTTATTTTAAAGATGTGGGGTATAAGTCAGGATTGGGTATATAAGTGGTCTAGGTACAGGTGACATTTTGGACCTTCCAAAGGACCTAACTTCACCTGGGTTAGGATCAGGTACCCTTACTGATCTTATGTGTTACCCCTCAATCCCCTGGCAGTGTCCTGTTACTGCCAACCACTTTTTTGTAGTATTATGATAGGTGTTGGGAGCCTATTTTCCATCTTACAGAAATAAAGTCAGTCAGAAATTTTATATTCTACTGAACTAAGCTTTATAAATGAAAGATAAAATCTTCCCTTGACAAACACTAAGGGAATTTGTCACAGCAAGACTGGTCCTACAAGAGATGCTCAGTGGAGTCCTAAACATTGAAACAAGATGATGATACTCGCCATCATAAAAGGTCACAAAAGCACAAAGTTTACAATTCCTACAAAACAGTTACACATTTGAAATCCCAAGGCACTAGCTAACAATATTATGCCAGGAACAAAACCTCATATGTCAATAACAACCCTGAATGTAAGTGGCCTAAATGCTCCATTTAAAAAATACAGTGTGGCACAGTGGCTCAAGCCTGTAATCCCAGCACTTTGGGAGGCTGAGGAGAGAGGATTGCCTGAGCCCGTGGGTTCTAAACTAGCCTGGGCAAAATGGAGAGACCTAGTCTCTACAATAAATCAAAAAATTAGCTGGGCATGGTAGTGAGTACCTATAGTTCTGGCTACTTGGAAGGCTGAGGCAGAAGGATAACCTGAGCCCAGCAGGTCGACGCTGGGGTGGCTGTGAGCATGCCACTGCACTCCAGCCTGGGCGACAGAGTGAGATTCCAACTCAAAAAAAAAGAAAAAAAAAAAGAAAGAAAAATGCAATGTGGCAAACTGGATTAAAAAGAGGCAACCATCTGCTGCCTACAAGAGACCCAACTACTAGTGGCCAAGGACAGCTACAGACTCAAAGTAAATGGGTAGAAAAAGATACATCACACAAATGGAAAAACAAGTAAACAGAATTAGCCATCCTCATGCCAGATAACACAGACTTAACAGTAAAAAAAAAGAACTTTATATAATGACAAAGGGTTCAATACAGCAAGAAGATTTACCTATCCTAAATATATATATGTACTCAACACTGGATCACCCAAATTCATGATGCAATTAACTACTTGACCTTTGAAAGCATATTAATAGCAATACAAGAATAATGGAGGACTTCAACACCCCACTGAAATCCCTAGACAGTTCATCAAAGCAGAAAATCACCAAAGAAACTGTGGGCTTAAACTAGACTATAGACCAAATAGATCTAATAGACGTCTTCTGAATACTGCATCCAACAACTGCAGAATATACATTCTTCTTATCTCATCATGAAATATTCTCCAAAATTGATCATATACTTGGCCATAAAGCAAGTCTCAGTACATTCAAAAAAATAAAAATTACAGCAAGGATCTTCTCAGACCACTTTGGAATAAAATTAGACATCAGTCCTAAGAGGAACTCCCCAAACTACACAACTATATAAAAACTGGACAACTTGCTGATGATGACCCTTGGGTAAGCAACAAACTTAAAGCAGAAATAAAAAGTAAATTTATTTAAACAAATAAAAATAGAGACATAAATACCTAAATCCCTGGGATATGGCAAAAACAGTGTAGAGAGAAAAGTTTATAGCATTAAGTGCATACATAAAAAAGATAGAAAGAAATCTACAACTTAATCTTGCCCCTCAAGGAACTGGGAAAGCAAAAACAATCTAAATTCAAAGCTAGCAGAAGAAGATAAATTTAAAAAAATCAGAGCAGAACTAATTGAGACTGAGACCAAAGAATGATGCCAAAGATCAATGAATCAAAAGTTTGTTCTTTGAAATGATAAAGTTGACAGACTGGTAGTTAGACTGCTAGCTAGACTAGTCAAGAAAAAAAGAGAATTCAGATAAGTACAATAAGAAATGATGGAGGTGATATTTTAATAGATACTACAGAAACACAAAAGATTATCAGAGACTACTATGGACACTGTAAGTCAACAAACTGGAAAACTTAGTGGAAATGAATAAGTACCTAAAAACATACAACCTCCCAAGTCTGAAGCAGGAAGAAATAGAAACCCTGAATAGACCAATAACGATCAAAGAAATTGAATCAGTAAAAAAAATTTCTTTCTAAGAAAAAAAATCCCAGGGCCAAATGAAGTCATTGAAGACTTCATTTGAATAATGTCAAAGAAGGCTTTACACATCTGGTACCAATCTTACTGAGACTATTCTAAAAAATCAAGGAGGAGGGGCTCTTTCATAACTTATTCTATAAAACCAGAATCAGCCTGATATCAAAATGAGGCAAGGACACAACAAAAAATGAAAAAAACGACAGGCCAATCAATATTCCTGCTGAACATAGATGTGAAAGTCCCCAATAAAAACTAAAAATAGAACTACCATTTGACCCAGAAATCCCACTACTGGGTATCTGTCCAAAGGAAAAGAAATCATTATATAAAAAGATACCTGCATTTATAAGTTTATTGCAGCACCATTCACAATAGGAAAGTCATGGAGCCAACCTAAGTGCCTATCAATGATTGACTGGATAAAGAAAATGTGGTGTATATATATGTACCATAGAATACTACACAGCTATAAAAAAAGAATAAAATCATGTCCTTTGAGTAACATGAATGGAGCTGGAGAACATTATCCCAAGTGAATTATCTCAGAAACAGAAAACCAAGCACCACATGTTCTCACTTATATATGGGAGATAAATGTTCACAAAGGTGGAAAAAATTAGACAAGGTATACACTAAACATGGAGGGAGGGAGACTGGAGTTTAGAAGTTACTTATGGGCTAAATGCTCCTTTCTGGGGAATGGGGTCACCTGAAGCTCAATCTCCAGCAGTATGCAATATATTCATGTACAAAACATGCCCTTGTACCCCCTGCATCTAAAACCTAAAACAAATTATACATAGAACTATCATATGATTCAGCAGTTCTACTTCTGGGTATATAACTTCCAAAAGTGAAAGTAAAGTCTCAAATATCTGTACACTAATATTCATAGCAGCACTATTCACAACAGCCAAAGGTGAAAAGAGTCCAAATGTCCATTGACAGGTGAATAGATAAACAAAATATGGTATATACATGCAATAGGATATTATTTAACCTTTAAAAGGAAGGAAATTCTGACATGTGTTGCAATGTGTATGAACTCTGATGACATATTGTAAAATAAAATAAGTCAAACACAAAAGGAAAAATATTGCATGATTCCACATATATGAGATAGCTAGAGTGGTCAAAGTCATTTACAAAAACAGAAAATAGAATAGTGGTTGTTGGGCTGGAGTGAGATGAGAATGTGGAGTTATTATTTAACAGGCCCAGGACTTTAGTTTGGGAGGATAAAAGCATTCTGGAGATAGATAGTGGTGATAGTTGCAGAACAGTATGAATGTACTTAATGCCAGGGGGAGTTGTGCTCTTAAAATAATTGACATGAGAGATTTATATTATATAGTCTTTCTCACAGTAAAAATATGAAGGAAAAAATGTTTCCAGGGGAAACATGAAGGAGAGTAGAGGAAGTAGGTCAGGGAAGTGTAGAAATCTAAACAAGTGTACAATTTCAAGTAAATTCCATTCACTTCAGGCTGATCTTGCAGGAAAACTCTAGAGTGAAATCATGCTAAGAGTTGTTCTAAACTCTGTAGAACTATATGAAGCAAGGGAGAGAAGCTTTCATATTATCACAGTACCTAAGGGCTTTTCTGGTGCTGGGGTGGGACATAAAGTCCCAGGCACTTTTGCATGTCTATTTAGATAGGAAAAATGTACTCCAGTAGCACAAGAACAGCAGGTGATAGCTGTTGGAAGTTGTTATGGTTTGAATTCTGTCTCCAAAAACCCATGTTGAAATTTACTTGTTAGAGGTGATTAGATAATTAGGTCAATTTAGGAATGGATAACTGCTGAAGTGGGTTAATGTGGGAATGGGCTCCTGGTAAAAAAGGGTCAAGTTTGGCCCAATTTCCTCTATCTTGCTTATTTCCTTACCATGTCTTACCTTCTGTCATGGAATAGCCCTCACCATGGTGCTATGCTCTTGGACTTCCCAGTCTCTAGAACCGTGAGCCAAATAAATTTCTATTGTTGATAAATTGCCCACTCTGTGGTATTATTTTACAGAAGCATAAAATGGATTAAAAATAAGTAAAGCACATAAAGGTCATGGGTAACCAGAAAAAAAAGATATAAAGGGATATCAATAGGGATATAGCCAGACCTTGATACTCTCTGCCATATTCTTTTTACATTTTGTCCTGTGTCTAGGGATGCTAATAGGCATGTCTCCCACTTGATCTATGGGTGGGAAGGACCATTCCTTAACCATGACTGAGAAGGGCCAGAATGGGATCACAGACCACATTGGAGTTCAGAGCCAGGACTTTGGTCAGCAGGACTCTTACCCAAGTCAAAGGTGGGCATGGCTCCTCCTAGATTCCTTGACCAATGGTGTTGTGGCAGGACCAAGGGAAAATGGAATTATAGTTGAGTCTACAGCAGGATGGAGATTTTTATTGGTCTGCAGTCAGGACCATGGTTGGTGAGTCTGCCACTTAGGCAGGGGCATGCCTTCTCAAATGAGTTCTTCTCAGTCTTGGGATCTACTAGGGCTTCATAAGCTCCTACTTGGATCTCAAAACTTCCACAAAGGCATTTTTTTTCCTGTGGATGACTGTTATGTTATTGTTCCTGTATGGAGATATAAGTGGGAGAAGCCTCACTCATATTCTGCCATCTTGCTAACATTACTTCTGGTATTCTTAATGTTTTAAATCGAGTTGATAAATTTTTCATCCAGTTTATTTTATTGGATTTATTTCTAGAAACCATATGATTTTGTTGCTTTTGTATATGGTCTTTAAAAAATGTCTTCTGGCTGGACACAGTGGCTCACATCTATAATCCCAACACTTTGGGAGGCTGAGGTGAGAGGATTGCCTGAGTCCATGGGTTTGAGACCAGCCTGGGCAACTTGGTGAGACCTCATCTGTACAATAAATTAAAAAAAAAAGAAAATTAGCCAGGCATGGTGACACATGCCTATAGTTCCAGCTACTTGGAAGGCTGAGGTGGAAGGATCACCTGAGTCCAGCAGGTCATGGCTACCGTGGCCATGAGAGTGCCACTATATTCCAGCCTGGGCCACAGAGTAAGACTTTGACTAAAAAAAAAGTCTTCTAAGTGATAAATATATAAATGCAATTTTTAATTTTATTAATCTTATATCCATTCATATTACTAAACTATATTATCATTGCTAATATTTTTTTCTATGAACACATTTAGGCTTTTTAATAGGGGGTCATATCATCTCTGAATACTATTGGTTTAGAATCTTCCTCTTTCTTCATTTTTAAAAACAGCTTGGGGTAGAAATTCTAGCACAATATCAAAAACAACTCTATACAACAACTGGGTTAGTCATGGAGGAACATCACAATGTTATTTAGGAATATTTCTGAACTGAGCAAACTGGAGACCCTTGAGCCAGATGGTTGGTTCACAGGGCAGCACCACATTACAGAATAAATGAGAAGAACATGCTGATAATCAAATCTTTTTTACCTTCTTTACAACATTATGATGAATAAGGGGTTAATGGATGAGAAATCCTTTGTAAAATTTAATGCACAAACAAGAGAAAGTGTAATTCTTGCTATCAACAAACTCCAGCTGTGGGTTGTCTTTGGGTTATCGTGTAAAGAGTATGAAGAAAGCTTCCTAATCCAAAGTTATCTTCCCCAAGTGCATCATTATATCTATTAGATTAACCAAGTCATGAAGGAAGAAACCATGTTGTGTGTCTGTGGGTTTTTTTTCCTTTTATTTGGCACTATGCACAATGTTCGGTTCAAAGTTGCTAGGTTCCTCTTGGATGGAAGGATGAAAGATGAGCTAAAGCCCAGAGAAATAAAGTGATTTTTGACCAGGATTTGAATTTTTCGAGATAGAGTCTGGGTCTTTATTTCTACCTTTGCCCCCACTGTTTTATTAATTTCTTTGAGCTGCTAGTCTTTTCTTTTCTTTTTTTTAATGAAAGGCTTTTTTTCTGCATAAACTCACAAGCATCCCTACCATATTTTATATTCTATGACTTTATAAAAATTTTTAATAGATTACAGTTTAATTTTTAGGTTCATTTTGAGAAAAAATGACTTGTGTGAGAAGAAAGTGGACAAACACATCATCCTGGAGCTAGGTGATGACATAGTATCATGTTGAGGCTTGAGCCTCAACTTATGGGTCATCACTTGAGAATAGAGATGTAGAACAGTCATAGAGGAAGGAGGGTCAGGGGTGCTGGGGAAAAGGTAGCTAGGGTAGATGAAGTGAAAATTTTAGAAGATTTTTTGTTTCACACATAAAAAAACAGCATGAGTCAACATACTAAGGATGACGGCAAAATTCATGTTTGGGGTAAGTACTACTTTTTTTTTTGAGTCAGGGTCTCACTCTGTCACCCAGACTAGAGTGCAGTGGCACAATCACAGTTCACTGCAGCCTCAACCTTCTGGGCTCAGGTGATCCTTCTGCCTTAGTCTCCTGAGTAGCTGAAGCCACTTGGTGTGCGGCACCACACCTGGCTATTTTTTTTTGGATTTATTATAGAGAAGAGGTCTTGCCAAGTTGCCCAGGCTGGTCTCAAACCCCTGGGCTCAGGCAATTATCTCACCTCCAACTCCCACAGTGCTGAGATTACAGGTATGAACAACTATGCCTGGCCAGTAGCAATGCTTTTTTATAAAATTATTTTTATAACCCATTAATTTTTATAAAGAAAAGTCTCATAACTTTCTCTGGAGATGAGTAGTTGAAGCAAAAAAAATTAAGCTATTCTTGATATTTATAAGAATATATTAGTATACATAACAAAATATAAAATAATACAAGTAAAAAGGTGACCATCAGAAATAGAAAAATTGTAAGGATGTTAACAGAGTTTTGCTTGCTCCAAGGGGCTGGAGGCAGACACTTGGGGCTCTGAATAGGGCAAAGAGAAGACCCAGCAGACGGGATAGGGCATGAGCAGGAGCAGGCCCCAAAAGATCTCTCTTGCTGGCAGACACATCCAGAGACTCTGGCGTGTGGTGTGGCTGATGGGCACTTGAACACTGGTGTCTGTATTAGAATTGAGAATTTCCTTTTTATGACTGTATTTTCTTTACGATGTGCTCAGGTCATATATTGCTTCCAAGTGTTCATATGTGAAGAGAAGAGAGGGGAGAACAGGAGTAGCATGGAGAAGTGGCGATGAGGTGGCTAGCTCACATGGTCAAGGGAGAGCAACGTTGGCGATGACAATGATGATGTTAATAATGGTAGTAGTGACAGCAAATACTTACACAGTGATCACTGTTTGCCAGGCATCGCTCTAAGCATTTTACTTACATACGTGATCTCACTTTATCCTCACAATGACCCTGTGAGGTAGGCACAATTTTTTAGCTCCACTTTACAAGTTACAGGTTCAGTCATTTGTCCAAAGGGAAAAACAGGAGCCAGAAATCTGGACAGGCGTGAATTCCTGCAGCCACTCAACACTGATTGAGTGTTGAACTGTTTTATTGAGATAGCAGCATAAAGTATGACCCTGCAAGGATGGAAAATCTGGGGCTACTGGTTCTGCATTTGTGACAAGTTTTGTCCACTTCATATTGCCACACGATGGCTCTGGGCCATAGTCAGTAGACGTGGTAGCCTTGGAATCAGGGTCTGCAATGATTAAACTATAGGTCAAACACAAACTTCTTCTGGCTTGGGAGGAGGAGGGAGTTGGTCCCTTTTGGAAGTTCACTTTCCAGCTCAGACACTCAGGGAAGGTACCATCAACTTATTCTAGTTTTCAGGTCAAGAAGGACAATTGTATTAAGATATTCCCAACCTGGTTGGGTCATGTATTTAGTGACTTCACCCAAGAGGCCTGACATCAGGTGTAAGAGCTGGGATCATGGAGGAGACAAAGCATCCAATTCTCCCCCTCTTTTTCACTCTGACTCCAGAGAGCCAACAAGATGGGAGATAGGATGTAGACCAGTCTCAGGTGTTTCTGATGCCAGAGTGTTTGCAGAATGTGGCCTATTACAGAATCCTTGACCTCACTCTGTGAGCCTCTTCTTCTGGCTGTTCATTTGTATCCTTCTCAATGTTTTTTATACTAAACTAGTAAATGTGAGTAAAGTGTTTTCCTGAATTCTGTGAGGCATTGTAGCAAATTAACTAGAGGGGGAGTTGGACACCCCAATTTGTAGCCTAGTCAGACTTAAGTGTAAGTAAGTGGGGACCCATGATTTGCAATTGGCATCTAGAGTTGGAGGTAGTCTTGTGGGATTGAGCCCTTAAACTGCGAGGTTGAGCAATGCCCGGGATCCCAGGGCAGCCACCATCCAGTCGCGTTCGTCGCAGCCCAAGGGCGGAATCGGCTGCTCATCCCTGCTGCCTAGTGCCCACCCAGGCGAATCCTACGATCGGTGCCAGCGAGGAGGGGAGAAGTGGGTGGGACGGGCCCTCAGGCCAGGGGCCTAGCTCACAGGAAGCCCGACCACCGTGGTGGATGTTGGGACAGCAGGGGCACCTGCAGGCATGAACTGCCAAAGGAGCTTTTCTTTGTGTGAGCACGTGCGATCTTTGACATTGTGGTGCATGTGCACACAGGGGCTTTTCTCAGTTCACTGGGTCTGAGAAGTGGGAGACCACCGAGTCTCTCTGTCGGATCTTGTGTTCAGAAAGGATTGGCTTGTTGTGGTGGTCTCCAGTAACGGCCCAAGGTGGGGAAAGCTGTGGTGCCTCTGAAGCCAGGAGTCCTCACCATGCATAAGCTCCTCCGCTTTGTAAGGCAGATGGACCTCTCCGGTCACTGGTGGAGTTTCCCTGGGGGCGCTGAGAGTGAGAAGGACCCCAAAAACATCTACTTCAAGCATGCCTACCACATCCGGAAGGGAGACTTGATGCAGCTGCACAGACCTGCCTTCGCTGGGGTTGTGTGGGGAATGTGGCGCATCCTCCTGGTGGGGAAGTACTTATTGAACTCACAGGACAGTTAGAACAGGTGAGGGCCAGAGCGGATGCTAGGTGGGGCTGGAAGGGGCAGGGGCAGATGCCCTTCTGGGGACTCTTGTTTATGCCGGGGCCTGGATTCCCTTCCCCTTAGGCTCCAGTGCCCGGGACTGAGACCTCGGTGGGGGCAAGGCCCTGGCAACTTGAAATAGGGCCCAAGTACTTAATTCACAGACACCAACACCAAAAGTACAAGTTATAAAAAGGAGAGGTTTATTAGTCAAGAGCCGGCCTGCGGCCACTTGCCTGCTGAACATGAGAGTCCCACAGCAAGAGGCCCCCATTAGCTATAGGGGCTTGCTTAAATGGGGCAAAACCACATTGGGACTTTCCAAGTGGGCCAAACTGCAACATCCTGGAGGCCTAGGTACTTTTCAAGCAATGCTAGCGGAGTTCACAGAAGTGAAAAAAAAAAGGTGTTAAACAGTTTAACCTAGCCAGCAGGTGCTGTTGCCTGTTTCCAGGAAGGGAACTTTTTTTTTAAAATCTGTGCAAAGGTTGAGTACATGCTTAGCCTAATTTTTGACATTGTAGATATTTTTTAAAGCCCTCTTCCACATTCCCCCCTTTCAGTTGTTCCTGGAGTCAAATCATTGACTCTTCATACAGGGGATTATATTGAGTTCTGAGGACCATTAATTTTACTGATGACACACTATTTTTAACATAACCAAGGAGGCTTTTAATTAAGCAAGGCCCTACGGTTATACCTATTAGGAGCAGGAGGAGAGGCCCCACCAGTGCTGAGATCAGGGTTGTGACCAGGGGGACCAAGAGAAGAGGGACTGATACCAATTTCCCAAGGCTTGTCTTTGCAGCTCTCTTTGTTTTAGGTTGTCTCTTACCAGGGCAAGAGTGTCTCGGATGACCCCGGATTGGTTTGCATAGAAACAGCATGTTTCTCCCAGGGCCATGCATAGCCCTCCCTGTTTCACGAAGAGGAGATTAAGTCCCCTCCTGTTTTGGAACACAACCTTGGCTAAGGAATTAACTTGCTGCTCTAGGCAGGATATGCTTGACTCCAGGAGTCCTAGGTCCTTATCAACATGTTTACTTAGCTCTCTGAGGTTTTGGTCCCCAATGATCAGAGAAGCTGTACTTATTGCTGTGGATCCTGCAATTCCTAGGCTAATGAGGAGGGACACTAATATGGGCACCTACTTGGATTGCCCGAGGCCTGAGAGTCCAAGGTGTTCTCATACCTCCGTTCCTTCATAGATATATACCTGGGGTAGTATAGGCACTAAGACACAGATTTCTGCAGTGTCCCCGAAATATTCTAAAGGAATACAGGGTGTTATACCTTGTGTACAAGCAAACCAGGTGGTGGGGGGTGCAACAGCCAAGTGGAGGTCTTTAGAGGTTTTTGGATTGGGGATACTTATTACAGAGATAGTGTCACACGACATTTGGTAGGGAGAATTACTTATATTATAAGAGGGAGAATAAAGGCAAGTTCCATGTCCCTGAAGATCTCCTAGAGTAAGGGCCGAGTTCTGTCCCCAGGGACATAGCCTAAGGACTGAGCTGTAGCGAGGTTAAGAACGTATGCATGCTTTTCAGTGTTGCCTATTGAGTTCACTGCAATTCCTGCGTAATAAGGGGATTGAGGGTCTAGGCATAGCCAGCAGTCTTTTGTTACTTTAGGACAAGTGGCATTTGCAAACCAGTAAACAGCAGATAGCATAGGGAGGAAATTATTTTCATTTCTGGGCGCTACTGCAGTGGGTAGGGGAGTGGGAGCTGCCCCCAAAATTGTAAGTAGAACCAGACGCCTGGGGTGGTTGGGTTGGGGGGCATTCAGAAGGTTCAGGTTTTTGGAGAATCAAGTTGCTGTTGGGGCCCATAGGATTTAGGATGTGGAGAATGGCCTGCCTTTGAATAGTAAACAGCATGCCAGGATCAGGTCCTTCAGCATACTTTCTGAGCCCCCACGTTTTACCCATTTTCCATACCTGGCAGATGCTGAGGGCATCCCAAAGTATTATAATGAGTTTAAGTGGGTGGCATGTTTGTATTAGGCTACACTGGGGAGCAGGCTTTCTCCTGTGTAGGCTTATGTATGGATCTCAGTTTTTCCAAGGAGCAATAGTTTCGCACCCCCAAGCAGCACAGTGGTATTTGTGGCAACGGGCAGGTCCCGATGCTGGGCAAGCATAAAAACCAACAGATTTAAGTCCTTTTTCATAAGCTATGGTGCTACACTCGTGAGTGTGTGGGCCCCCGAGGGTTAGACCTGGCCATAATTTACAAAGGTCAAAATTAAAGACAGGCTGCCTGCTTCCTCTGTAGGTGGCAATTATGGTCCCAGTGATGGTATTTCTCAGTTCCCAGGAATAGTTCCCTGGAATATAGCGATTACTCAGGTTAGGCCAATAGGCCTCAAGCTGGGGAAAGTATGCAAGGAATATGATTAAGATACCAGGGCCCGCAAAAGTCTTATCTTTAGAGGATCTTCTCCAGTAGTTGGTTTGATGACTTTCCATGTTTCCGGGGGCACAGTGGTGGCTGCCTTTACTTGTGAATGATGAATCCAGGGGCAGACACCGCTGACTTTGACGACCGTAGGAGTAGTAAGGATTACTATGTGGGGCCCTTTCTACCTTGGGGTGAGAGCCTCAGCTTTGTGCCATTTTATCCAGACCTGGTCACTGGGCTGGAATGGGTGAGAGTGTTCCAAAATTGCTTTCCAGAAGGCTACCTGTGCAATCTCAGTGACAGCTTGCTGAACTCTTTGAAGAGCCTGCAGTGACTGAAGCAAATTATGGTTAGACAGTTCTAGTGCTTTTTCCTGTCCCATTTTTGGAAGTAATTGTGGGGGCCGTCCAAACAGAATTTTGAAGGGGGTTAGGCCCTTGATGTAGGGGGTACACCTAGCCCTTAAGAGGGCATAGGGAAGGAGTGTTACCCAACCTTCGCCGGTCTCCAGGGTTAATTTGGTCAAGGTCTCTTTAAGCATCTGATTCATTCTTTCTACCTGTCCTGAACTCTGGGGATGATAAGCACAATGTAAGTTCCAATTTATCCCCAAGGTTTTTGCAATACCTTCAGTAAGTTTAAAAATAAATCCTGGGCCATTATCTGAGCCTATTGAGATAGGTAGACCATATCTTGGTATGATGTCATTTAAGAGTTTCTTTACTGCTACAGAAGCAGTTTCAGTTTTTGTAGGAAATGCCTCGACCCATCCCAAGAAAGTATCTACCAAGACCAATAGGTATTTATATCCATATTGCCCAGGTTTGACTTCTGTAAAGTCTATTTCCCAATGTCCTTCTGGGGGTTAGTCCCCTATCTCGGACCCCTTGGTTGGATACACTGACCTTAGCATTGTTAGTCTGCTGGCATGACACACAGGCTTGAATGAGCTCCTGGACGAGCTGGTCTAGATGAGGGAGATAGAATTCTTTTCTCACAAGTTCAGTTAGTTTTGTACTTCCCAAATGAGTACCTTTGTGGAGCTGCCATAGGATTTGTTGTCCCACGACTCGAGGGAGGAAGGTTCTGCCATCCTGAAGTTGAAGCCATTCATCTGGGTTTGAGGTTGTCTGCAATTTTTGTGCAGCGAGGAGGTCCTCTTCTGTATATTTTGGTGGCTCACATAGAACTGGAGGAGACAGTGCCAGCAGGCAGGTGGTTCTTTGGAAGCAGCTTCTCTGGCTGCCTGATCTGCTTTTCTATTTTCTATTGCCTCTTTTGAGTTTCCTTTTTGGTGGCCCGGGCAATGGATGATGTGACTTGTTTGGGGGCCCATATTGCTGCCAGGAGGTCTAAGACCTCCATTTTATTTTTTATAGTTTCCCCCTCTGTGGTGAGCAATCCCCGCTCCCTGTAAATTGTCCCATGAATGTGTGCAGTTGCAAACGCTGCTGTTCAGCATAGATGTTGACAACTTTTCCTTCACCTGCTTTTAGGGCCTCGGTTAGGGCAATCAGTTCTGCTTTTTGGGTCGATGTTCCCTGCAGAAGAGGCTCAGCCCAAATAGCTCCCTGTAGAGTGGCCACTGCTGCCCCTGCATACCTTACCCCATTCTGGATGAAACTGCTGCCATCTGAGAAAAGCGTTAGGTCAGGGTTTGTTCTCGGGACATCGGTTAGGTTCCAGTGCAGCTTCTGGAACTCAGTTGTTTCATAACAACAATGTGGCAGCCCTATGGGACTTTCTTCCAGTAGTAAAGTTGCGGGGTTCAAGCTGGGGGTATGCTGGAACTTGATGCGGGGTTGATCTAAAAGCAGCACTTGATAATGAGTTATTCAGGAGTTTGACATTCATTTGTCAGGGTCCCCTCGGAGTAAAGACTCCACTGCATGCGTGGCTGTGACAGTCAGATTCTGCCCCAATGTTAGTTTTTCTGAGTCCTTTACTAACATGGCAATGGCTGCTGTAACCTGCAGGCAGGGCGGCCAGCCTGAGGCTACTGGGTTCAGTTTTTTGAGAGGTAGGCAACTGGCCTGTTCCATGGGCCAAGCTTTTGGGTTGGGACCCCCCCCAGATGATGCCTCGTCTTTCATCCACATAAAGGTGGAAAGGTTTTTCCATATCCAGCAAGGCCAGGGTCAGAGCTGAGACCAGGGCATTTTTAAGGGCTTGGAAAGCTTTGTCCCCCTCTGGTGTCCATTTAAAATTAGCCTCTGGTCCCTTGGTTATTTCATAGAGGGGTTTTGTGAGTTCATCAAACTTAGGAATCCATAGTTGGCAGTATCCTACCGCTCCCAAGAATTTCCCGGACCTGCCTTTTGCTCCCTGGGACTGGGATGCCTGCTATAGCCCGAATGCACTGGGCAGTCAGGGATCTTTTACCTCTCTCGAGGTTATACCCAAGGTATGTGGCTACAGTCACACAGAGCTGAGCCTTTTTTGCTGACACCCGATACCCCCAGAATCTGAAGTTCTTTAAGCAGGTGCCTGGTGGCATGTAGGCACTCACCTTCTGATGTGGCTGCGATTAGCAGATTATCTACATACTGTAGCAGAGTCACTTCAGGGTGCTGTTGCCGGAAAGCTTGGAGGTCTTGGCGGAGAGCTTCATTGAACAGTGTGGGAGAGTTTTTAAATCCTTGTGGGAGTCGTGTCCAGATTAACTGGCCATTTGCTCCGTTTTCAGGATCTCTCCATTCAAAAGCAAACAAGGGTTGGCTCTGCCTAGCCAATGGGATGCTGAAGAAGGCATCCTTAAGGTCCAGGACAGAGTATACCTGCCTCTCTGGAGCTAACCCGCTGAGGAGGGTATATGGGTTGGGGACTGTGGGATGGATATCCTCCACTCGCCTGTTGACCTCCCTGAGTTCCTGGACAGGGTGGTAGTCTCCTGTGCCAACCTTTTTGACAGGAAGAAGCAGGGTGTTCCAGGATGTGTGGGACGGCCCGAGGATTTCAGCTTCCCGGAGACACTGGATGTGGATTGCTATGTCTTTTAGAGCCTCTGGGGATATAGGGTACTATTTTACCCTAATGGGCATTGCCTGACTTTTGAGATGTACAATGACTGGTGGTTGATGGGATACCAGCCCAGGGGAGTTTAATTTCCCCCAGACTTGGGGAAACTTAGTCTGCAGCTGAGCGAGCAGTATGGCGTTTGAAGAGTCAAGAGGGGCCCCACCTTCTGTTAACACGTATTCCTCATTTAGGGGAATAGTAACAAGAATTTTTGATGCCCCAGGTGGGTTTAGGCTTACTGCTGCTGTGGTTTCCTCAAAATCTATGTTGGTCTTAAGCTTGTGTAAGAGGTCACGTCCCAGGAGTGGGTATGGGCAGTCTGGCATTACTAGGAATGAATGAGTTACTTTCCCTTTTCCCAAATTTATTGTTCTTTTGGTGGCCCAGGGGCATAATTGAGTCCCGGTTGTCCTCTGGACCAAGGAATGCTTATTCTGAAGCAGGCCATTGTACTTTTGGGGGACTGAATGCTCCCCCGTGTCCACTAAGAAGTGGACAGGGCTTCCCCCCACCATAAGTTTCACCCTGAGCTCCAGGGGGAATTGACAGAGCCCCGGCTCCATCAGTCAGTTTGTAATTGAAGCACAGGAGTAGATTTTAGTGGGCATCCCTCTAGAGGGCACTCTTGTGGTCAGGGTGGCCTGTCTGGGCAGTCTTTTACCCAGTGCCCAATTTTTTTACAGTAGGCACATTGATTTTTTGCTAGTGGAGTTTTTTGCCCAGTGCTGGTTCCTCTTTTCCCTGTTGACTGCTTGGGTTTAACTTCCTGTAAGGCTGCTGCTACTACTTTGGCCATCTTTTTGGTTTGTTGGTCTTCAAGCAAATCCCTGCTATTATAGACCTTCTGGGCTACCTCAGTTAATTCTGATAAACTTTTCCCTTCAAATCCTTCAATTTCTTTCTTGTATCAGGGGCCAACTGGGAGACAAATGCTATAGCTAAAGCCCTCCAATTTTCTGGAGCTTCTGGGTCTATGGGAGTATACATCTGATAGTCCTCCATAAGGCATTCCAGAAAAGCCATGGGATATTCCTGTGGGTCCTGAGTTGCCTCACTTACCTTAGACAAATTTGTGGGCCACCTGGCGGCAGCCTGGAAACCCCCCATTAGAGTCCAGTGATAGGTGGTGAGACACTCCCTACCATGATGGGTGTTCAGGTTCCAATTAGGCCTCTCAATGGGGAAGACACAGTCCACACGGTCCTGCTCTGCTGGTCTGCCATCTGGTCCCAGGACCAATTTCCTTGCCTCCTGATGGATTTTTTCTCTTTCCTCCACAGTAAAAAGGGCTTGGAGGAGCTGTTAGCAGTCATCCCAAGTGGGCTAGTGGTTGGAGAAAATAGTTTCTAAAAGGCCTATGAGGCTCTGAGGTTTTTCAGAGAATGCCGAATTTTGGTGCTTCTAATTGTAAAGATCACTAGTAGAGAAAGGGACATAAACCATAAAAGGCTGGCATCCCAAACCTCCCACGTCTAGTCCCAGGTCTGTCTCAGAGGGAGGACTGTGGAAGTTTGTGGTTCTGAGATCTCCAAAGATGAGATGGGGCTAGTCAGTTTATCGGGGGCTATTGGACCCTCAGGAGATGCATGGGGAAGAGGGGGAAAAAGGGGCGGATATGAGAACCCACTTCTGGTGAGTGATGGACTGAGAACCTTGTGGGTCCCCTGCTCCTGCTCAGATGTAGAGTGGGGCAGGGGAATTTCATCATCCTCTGGTGGGCTCTGGAGGACTGGAGGTTTGGCTTTTGGAGTTTCCTGTAGGGCTAAAACATGAGAAGAATTAGTTTTCTTTTTGGCTTTCTTCATCCATGATGGCTGCTGCATTACCAGGAGGTACCAGGCAGTGATGTACAGGATCTGGTCCGGGTGGTGTCAATAGGTGAACTGTCGGACCTTCCTCACTATGGCAGGGTTGAAGTTCCCCTCTGGCACCAGCTGCAATTAGGAAATGTGAATCATTCAAAGGAACAAAAGGTGATTAGGTTTCCTTGGCTTACCTGATAACCTGACTGCTGTGCTGCTCCTTGGAAATCCTTGAAGTGGCACAAAACCAGTTGCAGAGAGGTATCAGGCTTAGAACACTGCTGCCCCATAATATCGATAGCAATAACAGACACAACAGTGACTAACACTGAACAAATAAAGACAATAACACAAATTGAACAGACAGACCCAACTGCCTGAGGGCAATACCAGAGTGCCCAGTGATGTCTCACTGGGACCTCGGACCCAGGAATTAGTGCTGCATCCAGTTTTCCTGCAGGTCCAACCAGAAGTGCGCACAAACAAAACAGGAATTTGACTCACCTTTCAGAGGGCTCTGGGGAAGTTGTGAGTCTGCCAGAGATGACAATCAGTCATTTGCAAGTCCACAGACTCACAGGACTGACGAATACTGAGGTTCATGGGTATGCAGACCCACAAGGTCAGCTGGTGATTTGTCTGGGGATTAAGCTCTTAGATATCCCAGACGAGCCCCCAAATGAAATAGGGACCGAGCACTTAATTCACAGACACTGACACCAAAAGTACAAGTTATAAAAAGGAGAGGTTTATTAGCCAAGAGCCAGTCCCACAGCAAAGGGCCCCCATTAGCTATAGGGGCTTGCTTAAAGGGGCAAAACCACATTGGGACTTTCCAAGTGGGCCAAACTGCAACATCTTGGAGGCCTAGGTACTTCTCAAGCAATGCTAATGTGATTCACAGAAGCGAAAAAAAAAAAGCTGTTAAACAGTTTAACATAGCCAGCAGGTGCTGTTGCCAGTTTCCAGGAAGGGAACTTTTTTTATCAATATTTTTTATTTTGGTATTGTGGGGTACAGTTAAGGGTTAGGTATACAAATATGCTTTGTTCAGGCACCCTTGTTGATAAGGGGTGTTTCCCCGTCCCCAGCCAGATATTACTACTGTTAACCACACCTCTCTTCCCCTCCCCCCCATAGTTTCCCACCACTGTCAGTCCTTTTCTTATATTATTACAATGGATATTCAAGGTCCACTATATGAGTGAGAACATGTGATGCTCAGATCTTTGTTGCTGTGAGAGGTCACTCAGTATTATAGACTCTAGTTCCATCCAGGTTGCTGTGAAATTCATGATTTTGTTCTTTTTTATGGCTGCGTAGTATTCCATCGTGTATATGTAGCACATTTTAAAAATCCAGTCCTCTTTTGATGGACAGCATAGTTGCTTCCAGGTTCTTACTATTGTGAGCAATGCTGCAATAAACATATGTGTGCAGGTATCTTTTTCATAGAGTGATTTGAGTTCATCAGGATATATTCCCAGTAGGGGGATTGCAGGGTCATATGGAAGGTCGATATTTAGAGCTTTTAGGAATTGCCACACTGTTTTCCACAGAGGTTGCACAAGTTTGCACTCCCACCAACAGTGTAGAAGTGTTCTCTTTTCAACATATCCTCTCCAGCAACTGTTATTTTTTGAGTTATTGATAATTGCCATTCTGACTGGAGTTAGGTGGTATCTCAGTGTGGTTTTGAGTTACATCTCCTTGATGACTAGTGAGGTTGAACATTTCTTCATGTGTCTGTTGGCTGCTCGGATGTCTTCCTTTGAGAACTGTCTGTTCATATCTTTTGCCCACTTTATAATGGGGTTATTTGTTTTTTCTTTTTAGCACATTTGAGTTCCTTGTAGATCCAAGATGTTAAGCCTTTGTCAGACCTTGAGTTGGCAAATACTTTTTCCCAGTCTGTGGGCTGTCTCCCTGCTCTCTTGATGGTTTCTTTGGCTTTGCAGAAGTTTGTCAGTTTAATGAGGTCCCACTTGTCTATCTTTTCTCTTGTGGCCTGTGGATTTTGGGTTTTGTTCAGGAATTGGATGCCAGTTCCAATTTCCATGAGGGTATGTCCTGCATTTTCTAAGGTTTTTATGGTTTGAGGTTTTACATTTAGGTCTCTAATCCTTTTAGAGTTATTTTTTGTGCATCAGGATAGACAGGGGTCTTGTTTGAGTCTTCTGCATGTGGTCAGTCAGTTTTCCCAGCACCGTTTCCTGAATAGGTTCTCCTCTCCCCAGGGTAGGTGGTGGAGGCTTTGTTGAAGATGAGTTGGTTGAGAAATTAAGGTTTTTCTTCTGGAATCTCAATTCTGTTCCATTGGTCTATATGCCTGTTCCTGTACCAAGACCAAGCTGTTTTGATGATTGTAGCTTTATAGTAAAGTTTGAAGTCTGGTAATGTGATACCACCTGCTTTGTTTTTTTGCTGAGGATTGTTCTGGCTATTCTTCATTGTTTGTTTTTCCATATGAATTCCTGTGTTGTGTTTTCTAGGTCTGAGAAGAATGTTGCTGGTAATTTGATGGGTATTGCATTAAATCTGTAGATTGCATTAGGTAGGATGGACATCTTCACAATGTTGATTCTTCCAATCCATGAGCATGGGATATTTTTCCACTTGTTTGTGTCATCTTTGATTTCTTTGAGCAGTGTTTTGTAGTTTTCATTGTGAAGGTCTTTCACGTCTCTGGTTAGGAAGATGCCAAGGTATTTTATTTTTTGTGTGGCTATTGTGAATGGAATTATGCTTTTTATTTGGGTGTCTGTTTGTTTATTTTTGGTGTAAAGAAATGCGATTGTCTTTTGCACATTTTTTATATCCTGAGACTTTGCTGAAGTCCTTTATCAGTGTAATGAGGTTTTTGATAGACTCTCTTGGGTTTTCAAGGTACATAATAATGTCATCTACAAAGAGAGATAGCTTGACTTTCTTTTTTCCTATTTGGATAACCCTGATTGCCTTCTCTTCTTTGATTGCTCTAGCCAGGACTTCCAAAACTATATTGAACAGGAAGGGTGAGAGTGGGCATTCTTGTCTTGTTCCAGTTTTCAGGGGAAATGGTTCCAGTTTTTTGTCCATTTAGGAGTATGCTGACTGTGGGTTTCTCATAGATGGCTTTTACTATTGTGAGGTATGTTCCCCGTATGCCTAGATGTTTGATGGTTTTTATCAAGAAGGGGTGCTGGATTTTATTAAAAGCCTTTTCTGCATCTAATGATATAATCATGTGGTTTTTGTTTTGATGTATTTAATTACATTTATGGCTTTACAAATGTTGAACCAATCTTGCATCCCAGGGATGAAGCCTCCTTGGTCATGATGGATGATTTTTGAGAAGTGTTGTTGAATATGGTTCGCTAGCATCTTGTTGAGAATTTTAGGTTCATCAAAGATATTGGCCCATAGTTCTCTTTCTTTGTTGGGTCTTTACCTGGCTTGGGTATCAATGTGATGTTAGCTTCATAAAATGATTTGGGGAGAGTTCCATCTTTCTCAATCACCTGGAATACCTTCAGTAGGATTGGCATCAGCTCCTCCTTAAATGTCTTGTAGAATTCTGCTGGAAAGTTATCTGGTTCAGGGCTTTTTTTTTGGTAGGTAGTTTTCTCATTACGTAGTCAATTTCCTTGATTGTTATTGGTCTATTTAGGGTCTAAATTTCTTCTTGTTTCAACCTAGGCAGGTTGTGTGATGTCAGAAAGTCCTCCATTTCCTTAAGGTTTTCAAGTTTGTTTCCATACTAGTGTACATAGTAGTCTCTAATGATCTTTTGTATTTCTTCAGGGTGAGATGTGACTTCATCTTTTGTGTTTCCAATTGTGTTTATTTGGGCTTTTTCTTGGTCAGTCTAGCTAGGGGACCATTGATCTTTTTTATCCTTTTGAAGAACCAGGTTTTTGTTTCATTGATTTTTTTTGTATTATCTTTTTGTCTTCTATGTCCTGGATTTGGGTTTTTATTTTTATTATCTGCATTCTTCTGCTGAAATCAGGGTTTTGGTGGTCTTGCTTTTCCAGTTGCCTTACGTGGCTTATTAGGCTGTTAACTTGTGATTCTTCCATTTTTTTCATGTGCGTTTGTAGGGATATGAATTCTCCTCTTACTACAGCTTTCATGTTGTCCCAGAGATTTTGGTAAGATGTTTCTTCATTTTCATTTGTTTCCAGGTCTTTTAATCTCTGTTTTGATTTAATTGTTGACCCAGGGTTGTTTAGCATCATGCTGTTTAATGTCCATGTCTTTGTGGGTTTTGGGGGGAACCTTGTTAGTGTTAATGTTTATTTTTATTCCGCTGTGGCCCGAGAAGGTGCATGGTAAAATTTCGGCCCTTTTCAATTTATTTATGCTTGATTTATGGCCAAGTATGTGGTTGACCTTAGACTACGCTCCATGTGGTAATGCATAGAATGTGTGTTCTGTGGTCATTGGATGGAATGTTCTGTAGGTATCAGCTAAGTCCATTTGGTCGAGAGTCACATTGAGGTTCCAGATCTTGTTGCTGATCTTTTCTCCTGATGATCTGTCTAGGGTTGTGAGTAGGGTATTGAAATCCCCAGCTATGATAGTGTTAGAGCTGATATCTTTTTTGAGTTTATGTAGAAGCTACATTATGAAAGTTGGCGCTCCTATGTTGGGTGCATATATGTTTAAGATGGATATTTCTTGTTGATGGATTGAACCTTTTATCATTATATAGTGACCTTCTGTATCTTTTTAAATTTTAATAGCTTGAAGGGTATTTTGTCTGAAATTAAGACTCCTCCTTTTTTTGTGTTCCATTCACCTGAAAGTTTGTTTCCCATCCTCTTACTTTGAATCTGTGAGTGTCCTTTTTAGTGAGGTGAGTCTCTTGAAGGCAATAGATTGTTGTCTGGTGATATTTTATCCATTTTGCCATTCTATGTGTTTTCAGTGGTGCATTTAGTCCATTTACATTTAGGCTAATTATTGAAATGCAAGAGTTGATCCCTGTCATAAGGTTCCTACAGAGTTGTTGCTCCTGTTTGTTTGTAGTCTTTCTTTTGGTTTTGGAGTTGGTTCATGTGTTTTTAATCTTTTGCATGTACTCTTATGAAGAATGTTGTTCTTTTTTCCTTTTCTTCTGTGTTCAGTACTTTCTTAAGTGTTTCTTGTAGAGGTGGTCTGGTGGCAGTGTAGGTTCTTAGGGATTGGCTATCTGGAAAAGATTTCAATTCTCCCTCACTAATGAAGCTTAGTTTGGCTGGATAGGTTCTTCTTGGTTGAAATTTTTATCTTTTAGAACTTTGAAGATAGGGCTTCAGGCTCTCCTGGCCTGGAGGGTTTCTGTAGATAAATCTGCTGCTATTCTAATGGGTCTTCCCTGGTAGGTAGTCTGGCCTTTTTCTCTTGCTGCCTTTCAGATTTTTTCTTTTATAGCTACTTTGTTTAGGCAAATTATTATGTGTCTGGGAGTTGGTCTTCTCATTTGTTGTCTTGCAAGGGTTCTCTGAATCTCCTGTGCTTGAATTTTTGCATCACTGATGAGTTGAGGGAAATTTTCTTGAATGATTTCATGTAATGTTTGTTCCAGTGTGATCTCTGACTCTCTCTATACCTCAGGAAGGTCAATTACTCTTAGATTGGGTCTCTTGAAATAATCGTTCATCTCTTAAAGGTTTTGTTCTGACTTTTTAAGCTTCTTTTCTATGTTTTTGACAGTTTGGACTAGTTCTGTATTTTGGCCTTCAAGTTCTGAGATTCATTCTTCTGCTTAGTTAATTCTGCTTTCCATGCTTATTAGTTTGTTATTTATTTCCATCACAGTATTCTTTATTGCTGTTATTTTTGTCATCAGCTCCTTCCTATTTTCCTCTTGTCTCTCCTCAACTTTTAAGATTCTCTCTATTAATATCTTGAAGTCTGGGTTTGCTGCTTGTGACCAGTCAGTCTGAGAACTCTTCATTGTTTGTGTTCTGAAGTCTGTTTTCTCAGTGTCTGACCTCTCAGGAGTCTGTGTGAGACCTATATTCTTCTTTTGGTTTTTCTTCATTTGTGCAGATTTTTCCTCCCTACTTTTTCCTCCTCTCCACTTCCCCATCTTCTTTAATTTTGTTATTCAGGGATGGAAAGGTTGCTTTTACATCTGTTTGTTCAATCTCCCATCTTTCTAATGTATTTCCTCTTGCTTTGTTCAGTTCTGGACTGTAGGTTGAGGACAGTCCTTTTTATAGTTTTGGGATTTAATTAAAAGGGGGGCTGTGATTCAAACCTCTCTGCCGATCCCGGTGTCCACCAACAGGTGTATGGATAATCTGAAACCCACTTCGCACTGCCTTGCAGTGTGGTTATAGGTTTACTCCCTGAAAGCAAAATGAGGTTAACAGAGGGAAGTGAATGAAGCAGGCAGTGGGGGGAGGAGGGGTGTGGAGAGAGAGGAGTGAGAGGGAAAACAGATGAGTGTACCGACTGGTAAGTGAAAAGAGACACAAAGACTGAAACAAATATAAAGAAAAATAATAACCCTGACTGAAAACTAACCAACAACCATGTAAAAAAACGAAAACATACAATCATGCTGACATACATGCTGACCAACCTCCTTATTGGTGTGCTATTCCTCTATACAAAGATGGGGTTTACAGAGAATTAAGAATAAAGGAAAAAAGAAAAAAAAGGGAAAAGGTATAGATTAAAGTCAGTAGACTAACAGAACCAACCAAGCACACTCTGAGACTTTTCCTTTAAGTCCAATGTCCTTCCAGCTCTGATTTCTAGCTGTCTTTGCAGGCTGGTTGAATTGTTCACAGTTAGGATCAGTTGCCCCTGCCTGCTGTGAAGAACAGTTCATATATGGGCCCCCTGCCCAGTCTATTACTGAGATCTGGCCTTGTCTATTTATCAAGGGGGAAGAGCCTCTGTCATTCTCGTTTTGATACTGTTTCCTTGGACCCCCAGCAGGTGGTGCTATCTCACTGCTGCAGTCCAGAGGAGCATGAGCCAGTTATGGATCTACGACTGGCAGTGGAAACTTCTCCATACTCGAGGGGAGCTCCACAGGCCTGGATCCGGGCAAGGGGCATGGTGTGGCAGTGGCAGCGGCAGCAGCAGCCAGGCAGCGGTGATCTCAGAAGATTCTGCTTGTGGGGGATTCATAGTCTGAAGTCATGGGTCGCCTCAGTTATGGGTGGGCAATGACCGCAGTGGCAGCATCCATGACTGCGGGAGCAGCCCAGACAGCCATGATGTCTGAGTAGCGATGGCGGTGGTGGTGGCGGCTGAACTTCTTGTGAAGAGCAGGCTGCAGAAGATGGGAGCTGCAGCCCTTGGGAGAGAGCTAGGGTCTTTATGAGTGTTCTCTTTCTCAGAGGGTCTCACAGACCATGCTGCCCTGTCACCATCTTGCTGGAAGTCATGATAGTATTTTAAAACAATAGAAAAACAGGAAATTGTTTATGTATAGTTCACCTTTTTCAAATCTTGGCCACATTTATTACCAGTGAATATATTTTCCACATCTATTATAACAAAATTTGAAGAGGATGCAATGTAGAACTAAAAAAACCCCTAAGACCCTACCAGTAATATCCTTTAACATCTTATACAATCTTAAGTCACATAATTTATGTCACATTAAATAATTATTAAATATAGTCTTAAATCTCTTTGCTACATTTGTTATTTGATGTGTTATTACAAAATGATGGAATAGTGTAATGGCATTTGCAGATGTAATTGGGATGACATTAGCTTTGTGACAGGGAGACCTAGATTTTAATCCAGGTTATGACACGAAAAAGCTTTTTAACATTTCACAGGCCAATTAACTCCTATGGGATTATTTCCTTATGCGGTAGGCCAAAAACATTATCACTTAAAAACCCTTCATGTTATCCCATGTCTAAATAGCAACCTAAAATATTGGAGCATAAATCCAAGTCTATCGGTAGCCACATTACAGAAGCTAAATTATAAAGATTGATTTCTTTGTTAGAAGAATATTATTTCAAAGCTGCTAATAACAATAAGGTAATAGGTATTTTGTGACACTTTAAGATATACCATGAATCATGAAAAACGTCAACTTATGTTAAATTTGCTATTTTAGCTAATTCTGTCTCGAGAAGAAAATTTCCCAAATGCCTGTTGTTGCACAAAAACACCAGGACCCAGTGGTAAACAATTATAGCAGATATGCTGTGGTGAATGTTTGTTTTCCTCCATAAATGCATACACTGAAATTGAATTTTCAATATGATAATATCAGAAAGTGGAACTTTTGGAAATGAATGTGTCAGGAAGTCTCTACCATCAAGAATGAAATCAGTGCCATTATAAAAACAGATCCAAGAGAGTTGGCTAACCCCTTCCACCATGTGAGGAAGCAGCTAGAAAGCTCTATGAAGGAGAGTGCAAACCCCTAGCAGACACTGAATGTCTTGGTGCTTTGATTTTGGACTTCCCAGCCTCCAGAACTGTGAGAAATAAATATGTTGTTTACATGATGCCCAGTTTATGCATTTTGTTATAGCAGCCTGAACAAACTAAGAGGAAATGCCATCAACATTCTAGCTTATTATGTCTTAGGCCAGATCTATGAGGTCTGACAATTAAGTTTACAAACTCATCTAGAAAAGTGTTGCATAACTCATTGCTAAAAATCACTATATTCACCTTTGAAGTACTCCCCTTAGGAAGCTATATACCAACATCAGAGCCTAGTCCACTCATCAAAGCAATTTTGGAACTCTTTTTCTGGAATTGGCCATCACAACTGTCATTCCAAGAATGTTGGAATTTGAATGAAAGCAACAAAAAAAATTAAATTTTTTGTTAAACTTGGCAAGAATGTAAATCAGGGACATGTTAGTCCAAGTATATGGGGATAATGCCATAAAGAAAATGGCAGTGTACAAATGGATGTACAAACAGTGTACAAACTTTTCTGAGGGGACAGAAAGCATCACTAATGAAGACAGGTCAGGATGGTCAGCAGAACTGATTGAAACATTGCAAAAATTCATCGAATTATTGTGCATCAAGATCATCAGCTGACCATGAGAAACATAGCAGACCAAATAAACATCAATAAAGAAATAGTATTGCTTTTAGTCAAAACCAGTTGAAAGAAGTGTGGTGGATACATTGGTATCTTTGCAATAAATTAAGAAGATCAAAACAACAAAGTCTGAATAAGCTAATTCTTGAGGTCAAAATACATAATATTTTATATTATACTTCATAAAATGCATCAGATTAATGCATCACCATGTTATTTTTATTACGGTGTATGAGGTATATTTACCTTTTAATTCTGAAGTAGTCAGCACTAAAGGTATACACACACACACACACACACACACACACACACACACACACACACACAACTTTCCAAGTAGATTTACATACATCTATGTCAAACAATACCCAGTGTCTCATTTCTGGTATGTCCTAGTTTGACTCATTCCTTGAAAATTCATACTGAGTTGTAAGATTCTTGATGCGATTAGCAATGTGGAAACTTCAGAACCATATACCAAGTAACCCATTCTAGGTGATCTAATCTCTATTTGACTAGTTGACAGGTTTATTTTGGAAACAATGATATGATGTTATTTTCTGAGTATAGAAAATATGATAAGCTATTGTGATACTTTGGTGTGACTTTTCTTGACTGGGTACATTTCTATTAGAGAAATTGTCTTCAAAGAAATGTCAATAGATTTTAATGTACAGGTGAAAATGTAAAAATTGTGACTGAAAATCAGCAGAACTCTTAGCAGACAGCTTTATATCTGAAGGCTTTAGTTCTCAAAGGATTTTCCCAATAATAATGTCCTTCCTCTTTCCTCTGAAAGGCAAAATTCCTCAAAACGCTAATCTAATTATTATTGTTATTAATTTAAAAATTAAAAATGGTTCTTTCTATGAGAGAGGTTCTCAATAAGTATTTTGTATTTATCTTAAATATTTCCCTTGTCTGTGAAACCTGTCTCAGAACTTCACATAGAGTATTTCTCTCCTTTTGAGAAATCACAATTTGTAATGCTCATTTTCACTATAACACAATATATTTTATTTTTATTTTATTTTTTTTGAGTTGGAGTCTCATTCTATCACCCAGACTGGAATGCAGTGGCCACTCCTGGCCACTGCAGCCTCGACCTGCTGGGATCCGGCAATCCTTCTGCCTCAGCCTTCCAAGTAGCCAGAATTACAGGCATGCACTACCATGCCCGGCTGATTTTTTTTTGATTTATTGTAGAGATGAGGTCTCGCTGCCCAGGTGGGTCTTGAACCCATGGGCTCAGGCAATCCACTCGCCTCAGCCTCCCAAAGGCACGGGATTACAGGCTGAGCCACTGAGCCTGGCTACAATATGATATTTTACTTACTAACCACATGTCATAAAACAATCTTTGGAACCTAAATTAGCAAACTGTCCTTATTCCATAAAAGATTATACATACTGATTAAGATAAATCATAATTATAGCAAAAGCAGTTTATGAGGGGTAGAACACTAGTTATTATTATAAGATTATTATTACATGATACGTCTTCTAACTCATTTTAATTGTTGCATCATACTTTGAAGAGATCATTACAAATGTACACTAGACATCTTGTATGTCACTTTGTATGTCAACATATAACTTACATTTTCTGTAAGAATTCTTCTTATGGAAGAATTTTTAAAAGAATTCTGTTTGGGTGCATCATAGACAAATAAGTTTAGATAGAGGACTTAGGCAGAGTCAACTTTCCATCACAGTTTAAAAGAAGATTTTCACAAAAGCTTGTCTACACTTTGCAAAAATAACAATTGACAGATAGTCTAATATAACTATTATGACCATTTTTGTGCATTTTATACCACCTAAGAAAATTGTGTCCAATATTGCTATTCTTTCAGGCATAATATTTAGGAGAAAACAGAGTTACCTGGATTTGGGGCTGTTTAAACATGGTATGTGAGTACACAATGTTGAAATTGACTGAATAGATATAGTACAATAAATTCATTCATTGTTTTGTATTCAAACTTTGAATAATTTTAACAAATATTTGTTAGAGAAATAAATCAGAATTTAAGATATTGTATTATGGTCAGTCAGGAGTACTCATTAAATGATTGTAGTCTGTGTTCTCTGTAGACTTACTATTATAGTGGAAATACATTTTAATTTTTTTTTGGAAAACTTTTGTGTAGTTTATCTAGAATTTGCATATTTTTCTGGTCATTTAGTTCTACTTTATTAAAAATGGAATTACTAATATACTGTGGGAAAGCTTTAAAAATGGATCACTTGAGTCATCTGCATGGTGGGACAGAACTTCAGTAAAGCCCAATGAATTAAACTATCTTGAACTGGGATTTTTCTAAAAGCAATTAATTGAAATAATCACCTACATATATAAATAGGAAGTACTGATTGTGTCAATTAATGATATATCAAAATTTATTTTTGGATTTTTTTCTTAAATTGTCAATAATTTTAAGTTATTTGATATTTAAAAATGTATCTTATAATGCTAATCACATTAAAAACAGAGCTTCACAGGGTCCACATAGTTACTGTAGCAAAAAGTAGATAAGTTATGAGAATCTATTCAAATATAAAAGGCTATGTGGGCATCTGGTACAATAAACAGCCATTTAATTAAAGAAATAGCATGGAAAATATGTGAGAGTAAAATAAAATAAAAGACCCTAAAAATCATCAACTTAAAAAACTGCACTAATTTGTACAACTTGTCACATTTTAACATTTAAAAATTTTTCTTTTAAAATTATAAATCCCTTTCCCATAAAACTCTCTAAAACTAGCATTACCTTCGACTTCCTGTTACTATTTGTTTCATCCAATGACCAAAATTGAATCTCAGAGTCATTTCTACATCTTCTGCTTCTACTCTACCAGTTTCCCTTTATTTCTTGCATTGCAATATTTTCCAAGTAGATTTGAAAGCAGCAATATACAGCAGGGTGGGTATGATGAAAAGGCAGCCTGGAAATATACAGAAAGTGGATATTAAACTCTGTTGTACACTGAGATAATCCAACTGCAAGAGATGTGAGAATCCCAGACGATTGTATAGTAAGCAGTGCTCAGACAATGTGGCGGAATAAGGTACCTGGCAGTCCAGACGGGTTCCAGCAGGCAGTGCATTCCAGCAAGCAGCCTCTAAGCAAGGCATACTCAGAGACCCAAACTAGAAAAAGGGCTTGGGGACAGTAGGTCTCAAAAGAGAAAGGGCAGCAGATGTCAGATACCAGATTTTGGGCAGTGAAACAGTAACAGTTCAGAATCTAATGATCTGATGACAGTAATCTTAGTATTGATGATGCTGAGGTTCTCAGCACTGCTTATGTTAGTGCTCTGAGCAAAGACTTAATGCAGAATTACTCAGGTGTCTGCACTAGGGACCTTAGTTTGTCTTTAAAGATAAGAACTGAGTCATTCTCTGTTTTGAAGAAGAGATACTCATTGTCCTTTGGGACTCTTTTTTCTCCATGTCTCCTGTTGAGAACTCTCAGTTCCTCTCCTGCTACAGGTGTTGCATGTGTCCTAATACAAATTCTCAAATCATTCTGCTTGTACCTTAATAACCTCTTCAGTTACTACTTGAGGTGCATTTTAAAAATCTAAACAAGAAAATGTTGCTTCATTAATCTGCCTGAACAAACTAAATTCAGTAACTTTCAGTGGCTCACACTTGTGTTCCAAAGCACATATAAATGTTTCTTTATGATATTCAAGGTTCTTTACAGTAGAAACTTACTGCTTAAGTCCTATATCTTGTTGTTTTAGTATCATGCCTTCCTCATTGATTACACGTGTTTGTTTTACCTATTCTGAAGAATTAGAATTCACTGGGTTTATTTTATTTTATTTTTCAGATTAGAAAATATCATTTATTTAAAGGTAAATTAGAGAGAAGAGAAAGAGGTGATTCACCTCCCCAAGGTGGGGAAGGGAGCCAAAACTTAAGAAAACATGGCCATAGCTCAAAGAGCACATGGCTACACCATAACTCAACAAGGCTATAGCCTTTACTGGGTTTTTAAATACAAGTTTTTCAAAACTGTTCAAAGTTTTTATTTCCTTTCTGCTGACAATACACTCTTAAAATTAAAAACAAAATTCGTTCAATAAAATTTTAATCCTCCTGTAAATGATCACCTACTAAACCAAGTTTTCCATGTGGGAGTGAAGATTGTGAACTACTTGCAGAGTTTTGCCTAAAATATGATATGCTACCACAGACAGAGTGGTGATTGCAGGGAATGAGAAAGGAGGGGGAAAGAGGATGACAGAACAAATTCAGTCTATATGGTTGTGCTTAACATGGGTTGCTGAAGTCATATGGATGATGGGGAAGGTCTGGTCAACCAAGAGACTGGCAACAAAGGTCCTTATTTGCCAAATCTATCTAACAAAGGATATATTTGGCTGTGCTTGTTTGAAAGCACACATGTATTGCATACTTATATACATATATTCACAATGACATTACATTGAAGGTGCCTCCTGCTGATTTCTACAGCTTTGGGCTGGATTTGTTTCCTAATGACATCTGTAGTCAGATTCTCAAGTTGAGTTGCTTGCCCAGAACTACTTGCTTACTTAATGTCAAATTTATACTCATATTGCATTATACTTAGATATCCATATGTTGTGCTATTCTGCCACTGAGTACAGTATGTTGAGTACAAGGTGTCATATATTTATCTCATTTCTATAATTTCTCTTATATTTTATTAGTCTGGATGCCTAAAGTTTGGGATTTCATGTAATTAAAACTGCAATAATTTTGGTAAATTAGGAAGTAAAATGCAGAACTCTAAAAAAAAGTGCATTTTCTTCTAAATTTTATAATTCTTAAATATTTCAAGGGAAAGATTTTTCATAGAAAGAGTTTATGATGTCTCAATAGAGCAGTTTTAATTAGTTACTATTTAATTTTTGCTGAAATAAATGTATCCTGAAAATAATTTTTCCTTCTCTAGGAGGTCCAAGAAGTAAATTATAATGCATTAATATATGAATTTTAGTCAGCATCAAAGAAGTACAAAATAAGGAAGCAAACATTAAAATGCACAAAATAAAAGGTTAACTTCACTAATTAACTCTCATTAATACAACATTTTTGTTATATGGTGTTCTTCATTCCTGCCATGTGCCATGCTGTGTACTTCTGGTATTATAATTTTTAATATATACTAACATTGCTCCTGACCTCAAGTTTAAATTTTAATCCAAATCTCTATGATGTTTTTTTAAAAAGTCTTTATTTCCTAACTGTGAATTTTTATGAGTAGCCAGAATTCATCTGAATCTGTCCTGCTTGCCACTAGCAGTTTACCACTACTAGAAATAAGAAGAGATTGTTTTCACAATAAAAAATACAATCAGGACATGTATACCTGAGTCTGAAGTTGTAAAATAATGAGTATATAATGGACAAAAGAGACTTAGGAGAAACTGAGGGTTTCTAACAGTAATTACTGACCTCAGTGGAATGCTTTTTTACCTATAAAGTGACACTAACTTAATCCTCACTGTAGAAAAATGTCAGAATGGTTATACTTCTCAGTTGGCAATAGAAGAAAATTTAGACCAAAATCTTTCAAGTGTTTTACCCACATTAAGGGAGCAATTAAGCTGTGAAATAAAAACACACAAGATTTTTGAATGGCAAGATTAATGCTATTCAAATTTCCATTGTACTGCACAGACTATTTTCTTTTCTTTTTTTAATCAATATTTTTTATTATCATATTGTGGTACAGTTAAGGGTTAGGTATACAAATACGTTTCATTCAGGCACCCTGTTGATAAGAGGTGTATCCCCAGACAGATATTTGCTACCGTTAATCCCATCTCCCTCCACCCCCATAGTTTCCCACTACTATCAGTCATTTTATTATAGTATTACATTGGATGTTCAAGGTCCATTATATGAGTGAGAACATGTGATACTCGGATCTTTGTTTCTGTGAGAGGTCACTCAGTATTATAGACTCTAGTTCCATCCAGGTTGCTGCGAAACTTCATGATTTTGTTCTTTTTTATGGCTGCGTAGTATTCCATCATGCATATGTACCACAGTTTTTAAATCCAGTCCTCTTTTGATGGGCAGCATGGTTGCTTCCAGGTTCTTGTTATTGTGAACAATGCTGTGATAAACATACGTGTGCAGGTATCTTTTTTATAGAGTGATTTGAGTTCTTCAGGATATATTCCCAGTAGGGGGATTGTGGGGTCATATGGGAGGTCAATATTTAGAGCTTTTAGGAATCGCTACACTGCTTTCCACAGAGGTTGCACTAGTTTACACTCCCACCAACAGTGTAGAAGTGTTCGCTTTTCGCCACACCCTCTCCAGCAACTGTTATTTTTTGAGTTGTTGACAATTGCCATTCTGACTGGGGTTAGGTGGTATCTCAGTGTGGTTTTGACTTGCATCTCCCTGATGATTAGTGAGGTTGAACATTTCTTCATGTGTCTGTTGGCTGCTCAGATATCTTCCTTTGTGAAGTGTCTGTTCATATCTTTTGCCCATTTTATAATGGGGTAGCTTGCTTTTTTTCTTTTCAGTGCATTTGAATTCCTTGTAGATCCAGGATGTTAAGCCTTTGTCAGACCTGGTGTTGGCAAATACTTTTTCCCAGTCTGTAGCTGTCTCCCTGCTCTCTTGATGGTTTCTTTGGCTTTGCAGAAGCTTGTCAGTTTAATAAAGTCCCACTTGTCTATCTTCTCTCTTATGACCTGTGGGTTTTGGGTTTTGTTCAAGTTGGAGGCCAGTTCTGATTTCCATGAGGGTATGTCCTTCATTTTCTAAGGTTCTTATGGTTTGAGGTTTTACATTTAGGTCTCTGATCCATTTAGAGTTAATTTTTGTGTATGGGGATAGATAGGGGCCCTGTTTCCATCTTCTGCATGTGGTCAGCCTGTTTTCCCAGCACCATTTACTGAATAGGTTCTCCTCTCCCCAGTGGTAGGTGGTGGGGGCTTTGTCGAGATGAGTTGGTTGGGGAATTGAGGTTTTGCTTCTGGAATCTCAATTCTGTTCCATTGATCTATATATCTGTTTCTGTACCAATACCAAGCTGTTTTGATGATTGTAGCTTTATAGTAAAGTTTGAAGTCTGGTAATGTGATACCACCTGCTTTGTTTTTTTGCTGAGGATTGTTCTGGCTATTCTTGGTCATTTGTTTTTCCATATGAATTCCTGTGTTGTTTTTTTCTAGGTCTGAGAAGAATGTTGCTGGTAATTTGATGGGTATTGCATTAAATGTGTAGATTGCCTTAGAAAAGATGGACATCTTCACAATGTTGATTCTTCCACTCCATGAGCATGGGATAGTTTTCCACTTGTTTGTGTCATCTTTGATTTCTTTGAGAATGTTTTGTAGTTTTCATTGTAAAGGTCTTTCACATTTGTGGTTAGGAAGATGCCAAGGTATTTCATTTTTTTGGTGGCTATTGTGAGTGGCATTGTGGTTTTTATTTGGGGTTCTGTTTGTTTATTATTGGTGAAAAGAAATGCGATTGTCTTTTGCACATTTATTTTGTATCCTGAGACTTTGCCAAAGGCCTTTATCAGTGTAAGGAGGTTTTTGACAGATTCTCTTGGGTTTTCAAGGTAGATGATCATGTCATTTGCAAAAAGAGATAGCTTGATTTCCTCTTTTCCTATTTGAATACCCCTGATTGCCTTCTTTTCTCTGGTTGCTCTAGCCAGGACTTTCAATACTATATTGAACAGGAGGGATGAGAGTGGGCATCCTTGCTGTGTTCCAGTTTTCAGGGGAAATGGTTCCAGTTTTTGTCCGTTTAGGAGTATGCTGGCTGCGGGTTTTTTATAGACGGCTTTTACTATATTGAGATATGTTCCCTGTATGCCTAGCTGTTCGAGGGTTTTTATTAAGGGTGCTGGATTTTATCAAAAGCTTTTTCTGCATCTAATGACATAATCATATGGGTTTTTTTGACATCTGTTGATGTATTTAATTACATTTATGGTTTTACAAATGTTGAACCAGCCTTGCATTCCAGGGATAAAGCCTAGTTGGTCATGATGAATGATTTTTGAGATATGTTGTTGAATCTGGTTTGCTAGGATCTTGTTCAGAATTTTAGCATCTATGTTCATCATATTTATTGGACTGTAGTTTTCTTTCTTTGTTGGATCTTTACCTGGCTTGGATATCAATGTGATGTTAGCTTCACAAAATGATTTGGGGAGAGTTCCATCTTTCTCTGGAGTACCTTCAGTAGGATTAGTATCAGCTCCTCCTTAAATGTCTTGTAGAATTCTGCTGGAAAACCATCTGGTCCAGGGCTTTTTTTTGTAGGTAGTTTTCTTATTATGTAGTCAATTTCCTTGATTGTTATTGGTCTATTTAGGGTCTCAATTTCTTCTTGTTTCAACCTAGGCAGGTTGTGTGATGACAGAAAGTCCTCCATTTCCTTAAGGTTTCAAGTTTGTTTCCATACAAGTGTACATAGTAGTCTCTAATGATCTTTTGTATTTCTTCAGGATCAGATGTGACTTCATCTTTTGTGTTTCTGATTGTGTTTATTTGAGGTTTTTTTTGTCTCTTTCTCTTGGTCAGTCTAGCTAGGGGATCATCGATCTTTTTTATCCTTTCGAAGAACCAGCTTTTTGTTTCAATTTTTTTTTGCGTTATCTTTTTGTCTTCTATGTCCTGGATTTGGGCTTTTATTTTGGTGATCTGGATTCTTCTGCTGAAATTAGGGTTTTTGTGGTCTTGCTTTTTCAGCTTTTTCAGGTGGCTTCTTAGGCTGTTAATTTGTGATCCTTCCATTTTCTTCGTGTGCGTTTGTAGGGATACAAATTCCCCTCTTACTACAGCTTTCATGATGTCCCAGAGATTTTGGTAACATGTTTCTTCATTTTCATTTGTTTCCATGTATCTTTTGATCTCTGTTTTCATTTCATCATTGACTCAGGAGTTGTTTAGCATCCTGCTGTTTAGTGTCCATGTCTTTGTGGGTTTTGGGGGGACCTTGTTGGTGTCAATGTTTATTTTTATTCCACTGTGGTCCAAGAAGGTGCATGGTAAAATTTCAGTCCTTTTAAATTTGCTTATGCTTGATTTATGGCCTAGTATGTGGTCGATGTTAGAATACGTTTCATGTGGTGATGAGTAGAATGTGTATTCTGTGGTCTTTGGATAGAGGGTTCTGTAGGTATCAATTAAGTCCATTTGATCAATAGTCACATTGAGGTTTCAGATCTCGTTGCTGATTTTTTGTCCTGATGATCTGTCTAGGGTTGTGAGTTGGGTATTCAAGTCCCCAGCTATGATGGTATTGGAGTCGATATCTGTTTTTAGTTTACCTAGGAGCTGCTTTATGAAAGTTGGTGCTCCTATGTTTGGTGCATATATGTTTAGGATGGATATTTCTTGTTTATGAATTTTATTATTATGTAGTGGCCTTCTGTATCTTTTTAAATTTTTGATAGCTTAAAGGGTATTTTGTCTAGGATTAAGATCATGACTCCTCCTTTCTTTTGTGTTCTATCCGCCTGAAAATTTGTTTCCCATCCTTTTACTTTGAGTCTGTGAGTCCTGTCTAATAAGGTGAGTCTCTTGAAGGCAATAGATTATTGCCTGGTGATATTTTATCCATGTTGCCCTTCTATGTCTTTTCAGTGGTGCATTTAGTCTTTCACATTGAAACTAATTATTGAAATGTGAGAGTTGATTCCTATCATAATGTTCCTACAGAGTTGTTTTTCTTCCTGTTTGTGTGTTGTCTTTCTTTTGGTTTTAGAGTTGGATCATGTGTGTTTTCACTCTTTTGCCTGTACTCTTGTGAAAAATATTGTTGTTCTTTTTTCCTTTTCTTCTGGGTTCAATACTTTCTTAAGTGTTTCTTGTAGAGGTGGACTTGTGGCAGCATAGGTTCTTAGGGATTGGATATCTGGGAAAGATTTCAATTCTCCCTCACTGATGAAGCTTAACTTGGCTGGGTAGGTTATTCTTGGTTGAAATTGTTTATCTTTTAGAACTTTGAAGATAGGGCTCCAAGCTCTCCTAGCCTGGAGGGTTTCTGTAGATAAATCTGCTGCTATTCTAATAGGTCTTCCCTGGTACATAGTCTGACCTTTTCCTCTTGCAGCCTTTAGGATTTTTTCTTTTATACCTACTTTGTTTAGATGAATTATTATATGTCTGGGAGTTGGCCTTCTCACTTGTTGTCTTGCAGGGGTTCTCTAAATCTCTTGTGTTTGAATTTTTTCATCCTTGATGAGATAAGGGAAGTTTTCTTGAATTTAATGAAATGTTTGTTCCAGTGTGGCCTCTGTTTCTCTCTCTGCCTCAGGAAGCCCGATTACTCTTAGGTTTGGTCTCTTGAAGTGATCATTCATCTCTTGCAGGTTTTGTTCTGTCTTTTTGAGCTTCTTTTCTATGCTTTTGACAGTTTGGGATAGTTCTGTGTTTTGTTCTTTAAGCTCTGAGATTCTTTCTTCTGCTTGGCTAATTCTGCTTTCCATGCTTATTATTTTGTTGTTTATTTCCATCACAGTATTCTTTACTGCTGTTATTTCTGACATCATCTCTTTCCTGTTTTCCTCTTGTCTCTCCTCAATTTTTTTTAATTCTCTCTATTAATGTATGACGTCTGGGTTTGTTGCATGTGACCAGTCATTCTTGGGGCTCTTCATTGTTTGTGTTCCAGAATTTGTTTTCTCAGTGTCTGATCTCCCAGGTGTCTGTGTGAGACCTATATTCTTCTTTTGGTTTTTCTTCATTTGTGCAGTTTTTTCCCCCTCCCTACTTTTTCCTTTCCTCCATGTCACTGTCTTCTTTAATTCTGTTATTCAGGGGTAGAAGAATTGGTTTTACTTCTGTTTGTTCAATTTCCTATTCTTTATGTCCTCTTTGTTCAATTCTGGAGTTGCACTCTAGGTTGGGGTGGTCCTTTTTGCAGTTTTGAGATTTACTTAAGGGGGGAGCTGTGATTCAAAATCTATCTGCAGGTCCTGGTATTCGCTGACTGGTGTATGGATAATCTGAAACCCACTTCCCACTGCCTTGGAATCTGTTCATGCAGTGGGGCTGTAGGTTAACTCCCTGAAATAAAATGTGGTTATCAGAGGGAGGAGAATGGAGGAGACAGTGGGAGGAAGAGGGAGTTGGAGAGATAGAGGAGTAAGGGGGAAACAAATGAGTGTACCAACAAATGGAGAGAGAGACCTATACTGAAACAGATAAAAACAATAGACCATAGCTACAGATTAACCAACTCCCATACAAAAAAAAAATAAAACCTACAATGATGCTAACATACAAGCTAACCAACCACCTTATTGGTGTGCTGTTCCTCTATACAAAGATATGGTTTACAGAGAGGAGAAAAGAGAAGAAAAGGAAGAGGAAAAAAGAAAAAAAAGGAAACAATACAGTAGGAATAGAATTAAGTCATTAAACTAACAGAACCAATCAAGCACACTCTGAGACTTTTCGCTTAAGTCCAGTGTCCTTTCAGCTCTGATTTCTAGCTTTCTTTTCAAGTTGGTCAATTAGTTTGCAGTTAGGGTCAGTTGCCCCTGGCCTGCTGTGAAGGACAGTTCAGATCACCCTCCGTTCACCACTCTGGCCTGTGTCTGTTTTTCAAGCTTGTTTCTCCCATTTCGGTGTTGTTACCTTGAATCGCCAGCAGGTGGTGATATCTCAGCTGCTCGTCCCAGAGGGGGTGGGGCCAGACAGGAACCAGGCAGAGGCCGGAGATGGAAGCCTGCCTCAGGGCGCACGGAGGAGCCCCAAGGCAGGCAGGACATCACAGTCGCAGGAGAGGTGGCAGCGATCCCAGCAGATCTTGCCTGCAGGGGCTTCAAGGACTGAAGTCATGGATTCCTCAGGCATGAGTGGCGCGATGTGCTATGGCCGCCATGGAGGCCACGGTGGCGCTGGCGGCTGCTGTGTCTGCACTGCAGTGGCTGTCCAGACCACTGTGATGCACCAGTGGTGGCAACGGCCGAGCTCTGTTTGAAGAGCAGGCTGTGATGTTGGGGTCTGCAGCCCCCGGGGAGAGAGCCAGAGACCCTCTGCATTTTCCTTTGCAGAGGGTTTCATAGACCAGGTTGCCCCGTCGCCATCTTGCTGGAAGTCACAGACTATTTTCAAACTGACATCTCTCTTTTAAAATGTGTTAGAAGTAACATCTTTCTAAATTTATTTCAGAGTTTTAGGTATGTAAAGACTTTCTGGAGAGAGAAAAGGAAGATGGCAGTAGAGTCAATCAGTCTATGTGAGTCCTTATGTGAGTGAGGGCATGTATGGACAATTTTGCATACATGTCTGTGAATAAGTGGGCGTGTGAATGGTTGAGTGGGGACTCAGAAGCAAGTGGCCAGGGCTCTTTTGGTGAAACAGCCAGTGCTGCAGTTGCTCTGCTTGGACCCTAGCACTTTCTGGGGCACAGCAGCAGCGTCCCATTTTTTAAAAGCAGCAAAGCCCCACTGGAGGGGATCCCCCTGATCATTTGAGAGTGGGAGGGGAAGACTGAACCTTCACCCACTTCTACTGCTGCTTCTCCTTCCCTGGGCCACAAGTTGGAAAGATTGTGAATGTGGCTGCAGCTTCACAGAAGGCCTTACTTGTGAGCACTGAGAGGAACAATCACAGAACTTGCCACAGGAGGGCAGGTTGGCTTTTTTTCCCCCTTTATGAGTGAATGTGTATGTGAGGGTTTGATTTGCATTCTTCCTTATCATTTTTTTCTTTTTTGTTTTTAAATTTCTTCTTGTTTTCTTTCTTCTGTCCTTTTTTGTTTTCTGTTTATGTATGTAGGTGAATGATCGAGTGCTCATGCTTCAGATTTTTTTTGCTCTCTTTTTTAGTTTAATGTGTGTGCAAAAGTATGTGTAAGGGTTCTATTTGTATTACCCCTCATTTTTTCTCCTTTATTTTTGTCTTCTTTCATTTTTTGTGGTGTGTGTGTGTGTTGGGGAAGGGTGAAGGGTGCATGTTTGGTTTACCAGGATTTTTTTTTGCCTTATGAGTTTTTTGCCAGTGTGTTTTGGTTTTTGGTTTGTGTGTATGTGTGTGTGCATGTGTATGTTAAATTGTTTTTTGCTTTGGTTTCTGCTTTTGTTCTTCTGTCTCTCTTTTTTTCTCCATTCTATTTAATTCTACTTTTCTCTGTTCTCCTCATTGCTATTGCCATATCTTGGATTCAGAGGGTACACACAAATACCCATTGCATTGTCATATAGAGTGGTGATGGAGGGTGGGCCTCAGTGATCTCATACCCAGTCAGTGAACATTGTGATTTGCAAGTAGTTTCTGAATTTTAGTTTCTCACCTCCACCTTATTTGACTCTCAAAACTACAAGAAACAGCAAAGCTTCCCACCCAAAATCCTATTTCAAAATAGAACAAATTCAGGACCCTGGTGAGGGAAAAATAGAGGGCTGAGCAAACCTCAAAAGTAAAAGTCCCTCCCACTGCTTCTGACTAATGGAACTAAAGAGAAGAGAAAGAGCTATGTCACAAATGAGGAGAAATCAGTGGAAAAACACAAGTAATTTCCTGTGTACCAAAGATAAAACACCTGAAAAAACAACCCCATAGCCCACACAATGAAAGTCAACAATGAATGGCCCCAGAATATAACAGGGATTAGAAAATGGATGGAAAGATTGAATAAGACTCAAGAAAGACAAGATGCAACAATTGTAACAAAGATTTTGGTCATACAAAATCTTTATCAAGAAAATAAAGAAAAGGATGACAAGCATGGAAATAAGAATTATCAAGCAGAAGAAAGAATCTCACAATTTTAAATACCAAAACATGGACTTAACCTGATCTATAAAAAACATAGAAAAAAATCTTGGAAAGAAAGAACAAATCCTTCAAGAAATGTGTGATTATATCAAGGGACTGAATCTACACCTTATTGGTATCCCCAAGAAGAATGGAAAATGGAGAACACTTTGGAGGAAGTATTCCAAGAGATTATCCAAGAATACTTTCCTCATTTCATCAGAGATGTGACCACCCAAACACAAGACAACTACTATAAGACAATAAATGAAAGACCAACCCCTAGAAACATTGCAATTTGCCTACACAAAGTAGGTACAAAAGAAAAATTCCTATAGTCAGCAAGAAAGAAAGGTCAGACTACCCACCAAGGAAGACCAATCAGAATGACAGCAGATCTATCAGCAGAAACACTACAAACTAGAAGGAAATGGAGTACAATTTTCAAAGTCCTCAAGGATAAACAATTTCAACCAAGAACTTTCCACTAGCCAAACTCAGCTTCGTCAGCAATGAGAATTAAAATCCTTCCCAGACATCTAATCCCTAACATTATCCAGCTTCCATATCAGCTCTACAGGTGATGCTTAAAAAGCTATTAGCACAGAAGAAACAAAAACGACAAAAAAAGAATAACCACCCACTTCTCAAGAGAACAGTAGAACACAGAATCAACCTCATGATGGGGAAAAGCACTCACATTTCCATAATCAGTCTGGATGTGAATGGGCTAAATGCAACACTGAAAAGAAAAAGATTGGCAAAATGGATTAAAAAACCATTGTCTAATAATTTGCTGCATCCAGGAAACTCATCTCACTACAAGGGACACACACAGACTCAAAGAGGATGGAAAACTAATTTCCAGGTGAATGGATCACAAAAGAAAGCAAGAATCATGATCTTAATATCAGGCAAAATGACCTTTAAGCTAACAAAAATTTAAAAAGACACAGAGGACATTACATAATGATAAAAGGTTCAATCCTTCGACAAGAAATATTTATTCTAAACATGCATGCACCCAACACAGGAGCACCAACATTTATAAAACAACTACTAAGTAAACTAAAAAAAAAAAAAATTGATTCTAACACTATTATAGTTGGGGATATAAATACCCACTGACAACCCTAGAGAGACCGTTGAGGCAAAAAGTCAACAAAGATATCCAGAATCTCAACTTGACATTTGACCAAATGAACTTAATAAGTACCTACAGAATACTTCATCCAACAACCATAGAATATACATTCTACTAATCGCCACATGGTATGTACTCCAAGATTGATTACATTCTCAGCCATAAATTAAGCATACACAAATTCTTAAGACTGTAATACTGCCATGCACCTTCTCAGACTACAGTGGAATAAAATAAATATTGACATTGACAAAATTGCCCCCAAACCCACAAAGATATGGACATTAAACAACATGATGCTGAACAATTCCTGGGTCAACACAGATCAAAACAGAAATTAAAAGATTCCTGGAAAAAAATGAAAATGAGGAAGTATCTTACCAAAACCTTTGGGATTCCATAAAGTAGTCTGAAAAGGTGAATTTTTACCTCTATGAACACACATCAAGAAAATGGAAAGATCACAAATTAGCAGCACAACAAATTACCCAAGGGAGCTGGAAAGATAAGACTGACAAAACCCTAACTTTAGCAGAAGAATCCAAATCACAAAGTAAAAGTCCAAATATGGAATAAAGAAGACAAAATTATCATAGAAAAAAATGAACAAAACAAAAAACATAGCCCAACCAAACAAGATTGATGATCCCCCTAGTCAGAATGACCCAGAAAAAGTGAGAAAAAAAGAAACAACACAATCAGAAATGCAAAAGAACAAATCAACGGACCCAGAAGAAATACAAAAGTTTATGAGAGATTATTATGTACACCTGTATGGAAACAAACTCAATAACCTAAATGAAATGGAGGACTTTCTGACATCATTCAGCTTCTCACAGTGGAAAAAAAAGACATTAAGACACTAAATAGACCAATAACAACCCAGGAAATCGATTTCATCATTAGAAAACTACAAAAAAAGCCCTGAATTGGAAGACTTTCCACAGAATTCTACAAAACATACAAGGAAGAGCAGATACCAATCTTATTGAAAGTATTCCAGGCAATTGAGAAAGACAGAATTCTCCCAAATCACTTTATGAAGCTAGCATCATACTGATACCCAAAGCTGGTAATGATCCAACAAACAAACAAACAAACAAAAAACAGAACTATAGGCAAATATCCCCAATGAATAGAGATGCAAGAAACTCAACAAGTTTCTAGCAAATTGGATCCAAAAACATATCTCAAAAATCATCCACCATGACTATGTTGGCTTCAGCTTCATGATTTAGGACTGGTTCAACATCCACAAGACCTTAAATGTAATTAAATACAGCAACAGATGTAAAAACAAGAACCACATAATTTTATCATTAGATACAGACAAAGTTTTTGAGAAAATTCAGTTTCCCTTCTTGACAAAAACTCTTGAACACTTAGGCATAGAAGGAACATACAACAAAATAGTAAGCTCCATCTATGATAAACTCACAGTCAGCATATTGCTAGATGGGCAAAAACTGGAAATGTTTTCCCGGAAAAAAGGAACAAAACAAAGTTGCCCACTCTGACTCCTCCTATTCAACATTTTGTTGGAAGTCCTAGCTAGAGCAATTAGATAAGAGAAGAAAATAAGGAGTATCCAAATAGAAAAAGTAGAAGTAAAGTTCTTTCTCTCTGCTGATGATATGATCCTATACACTGAAAATCCAAGAGAACTTATCAAAAACTCTTCACACTGGTACAAGACTTGGCAAAGTCTCAGGGTACAAAATAAACATACAAAAGACAATCATATTCTTATATACCAACAAACAGGCAGAAAAAAAAATAAAAAGCACAATTCTATTCACAATAGCCACAGGGGAAAAAAAAAAAAAAAAAAGAAATACTTTGGCATCTTTCTAACCAGAGAAGTGAAAGAGCTTTACAATGAAAACTACAAAATACTGCTCAAAGAAATCAAAGAAGACACAAACAAATGGAAAAAATATTCTATGCTTATGGATAGGAAGCATAGATTGTTAAGATGTCCATCCTACTCAAGGCAATCTACAGATTCAACACAATACACACTAAATTACCAACATCATTCTTCTCAGACTTGGAAATGACAATATAGAAATTTATATAAGAAAATAAATGACCATGAATACCTAAAACAATCCTTAGCAAAAGAAACAAAGAGAGAAGTATCATACTTCCAGACTTGAAAATGTATTATAAGGCTACAATAATCAAAATAGCCTGGCATTGGTACAAGAATAGGCATATAGACCAATGGAAAAAGATAGAAATTCTGGAAGCAAAATTTCAATTTCTCAACCAACTCATCTTCAACAAATCCTCCAAAAACAACCACTGGGGATAGGAGAACCTATTCAGTCAATCGTGCTGGGAAAACTGGCTGATCCCCTGTAGAAGATTGAAACGGGACACCTACATAACACCATACACAAAAAATCAACTTTAAATGGATTAAAGACCTAAATGTAAAACCTTAAACTATAAGAATCATAGAAAACACAGGAGACACCCTTTTGGGAATTGGAGGAGGCAACCAGTTCCTGATCTAAACCCCAGATGTCCATGCCATAAAAGATAAAATTGACAAGTGGGACCTCTTAAACTGAAAAGTTTCTGCAAACCAAAAGAAACCATCAACAGAATAGGAGGGCAACCCACAGAATGGGAAAAAATATTTGCCAACTGTATATCTGAGAAAGGCCTAACCAGGAATCTATAAGAAACTCAAAGGTGCTGATAGGAAAACAAACAAACAAACAGCCCCATTTAAAATGGGCAAAAAGACATGAACAGACACTTCTTAAAAGAAGGAATACGAGCAGCCAACAGACTCATGAAAAAGTGTTCTGTCTCACTAATCATCAGAGAAATGCAAATCAAAATCACATTGAGATACCATCTAACCCCAGTAAGAACAGTCATCATTAATAAAATAAACAAATAAATAAAAATAAAACAGATGCTGGTGAGGATGCAGTGAAAAGGGAACATTTCTACACTGTTGGGGAAGCAAAGTAGTTCAACCTCAATGGAAAACAGTTGGCGATTTCTAAAAGAACTGGAAATTGACCTGCCATGTGACCCAGCTATCCCCCTACTGGGAATATCCCCAGAGGAACTCAAATCAGTCTACTAAAAAGATATTTGTATCACATGTTTATTGCAGCATATTCACAATAGCAAAAACCTGGAACCAACCATTCTGCCCATCGAAATTGGACTAGATTTAAAAAGTGGTACATATACATGATGGAATATGAGGCATAAAGAGGGACAAACAAATGGATTTCTTAGCAACTTGGATGTATTTAAAATCTATACTCAGTGATCTATCACAGAAAAAAAAAACTGAGTACCACATGTTCTCACTCATAAGTAGAACCTAAATATTATACCATTATATCATAAGAAAGGGATTGGCAGTAGTGGGATATTACCAGAGGAGGAAGGGAGGGGTCACACAACATTAGTAAGGGTAACTGATCTCAAACCAGGTGAAGAGGGGAACAAAGAGAGACCCAAACTTTACCTTTATGATGATTATGATTATCATACATTAACTTTATGATGATAAAGTTTTTATACCTAATCCTGAATGGTTCCCCACATCTTAAAAAAAAAAGAATTTCTGAGAATAAAGTAAATGACTTTGTAATTTAAATCTATTTTAGAAATATGTACATATTAATTTACTTTTTAATTGGAAGTTTACACTATTTTCTTTGGGGAAAAAATTACTCTATCTTGGAAATTTTGGTTAGTTTGCCTTTACTATGCTGATGGCATGCTGGAAATGTATATTATATTTTAAGCTTATTTTTATTACTTTTTTTTAGGGACAGATTCTTGCTTTGTCACCCAGGCTGTAGTACAGTGATGCAATCATAGCTTATTGCAGCTTTGAACTCCTGTGGTGAGACTACCAGGACTACAGGCATGCCACCACACCTAATTTTTATTTTTACTTTTATATTTTGTACAGACAAGGTGTCATTATGTTGAACTCCTGGCCTCAAGTGATCTTCCAGCTTTTACCCCCCAGAGTGCTAGGATTACAGATGTAAACTACCAATCCAGGACTTCAAATGTATAATAATAGTCTTTTGTTTCTTATGAAATGTGGAAATCACATTTTATGCCTTTGTAGTTTTTAATTTTACTATTTGAATTTCTAAGTTGTATTTAGTTTAGCAATACACCATATTATTTACTTTCTTATGCCTCCTATTAATTTTGTCAATGTTGTAACATTGAATTGCTTTCTCAGGAAAAAAGTATTTATTTCCTGTAAATGTTATCATAGGGATATCAAAGAACTAAAATTTCACATGAATATCACATTTATAGGCAGAATTTGAAAAGAATGGTAAAGCAATATAAGTCTCATGGTAATTGCATTTACTATGCAAAATAATAATTTTATTATTTATATGCACATTTCTAAGTTCTGAAAAACACAAAAAATGCTTCAAATATTTTAAATTTTAAATGTAATGACTTTCTAGCCAGAACGAGGGAGCAAGATAGGTGTTTCCTTAGATGGTTTCTGTTGGGAGCCAACATCTATAGTTACATGGCTGAGGCCTGTAAAGGCCCATCTGGAAGATCACCTCTGACGTAGGATATCAGTTATACCTATAATATTGGCGTGTGATTAGTGACCAGTGTGCATATATGGCAGTAAAACTTATAAGTACATCTCAATACACCTGATGGAAAGTGCACAGTAGAATTATTTTTCTCTGTCTTTCTAAGTTGTACTCCTTTTTCAAGACATTTTTAAACTTCTATTTCCTGGTAGACTGGTTAGTCAGCTCTTGTTCCCGAAAGCAGTTTCCCCTAGGGCTAAGATTATAAACTAAATTACCATAATAGTTTTATCGCCCTGCCTCTAGCCAGGCAGAATGTTTTTTTTGTTTTGTTAATTACCGAAACTCTGTTTGCTTCAGCCCATGGCCACCGTCATGGCAACCATACATTTCCTTGTTCAAGAGTATGACAACTACCATAAGATTTATGAAAGAATTAATGGTAAAGTATTAGCTTAATAAGATATAGCATAGTATTAAAGTTCAATCATCAGATTATAGAAAAATTAAAGTTTAGATATATGAAACTCATAGAAGTCATGGTAAGGTTTTGTAGAATCACAGGGCACTATGTTGAATCATAATAGGTTAATAGTATAACTAACAGTTAAGTCATTTAAGTAAACTTATAGATTATAGTATAGTGTTAAGTTGATAATATTAATCGTTAAAAATATTAGGAGTCAGTGAATTTGGGTTGAACCTAGAGTTAACTTAGAAAGTTTTTGTATTAATCAGGGTTTAGAACAAAGAGTATAATATGGACGATTTATTGAACATTATGGAAAACACTTTGAACAATCTGTATTGAAATTGTGCACCTGTGATTTTAATGTAAGTTTTGTGAAGTACGTCATGCATCATGGAATTGTAATTGTTTGCTTGGAACTTGCAAGTCTCATGATGGTCTTGTGATGCATAGTTTGTAAAGCGCGATATGCATGGAATTTGTACGCCCCCAGCAAGTGATTATCACACTGCTGGAGGGTATAGAAAATGGTATATAAGTTGGAAGTTCAGTTCTGATCAAACTGATCCCAGAAGAACTGCCTCCGAGTGGTCTCTTCTCTCCGTCTTGACTCTCCGTGCGGTTCCTAACCCTCCCTTGGTCGGTGCCAGTCACCGACAGGTTTCCAGATAGTCATGCTGAACTTTAAAATATAAGTGGATATTAGAATGTGAAGGGCGGGGGATATTACCGGCAGAGAAGACTGAACAAAAACACCCAAATGAAATTTACAATGAGTCTTGGGCTTTCAAGTGCTTCCAATTTAGTAAAGCATTACAAAAGAAACCCAACCCTGTGCAGTCGCTCATGCCTGTCATCTCAGCACTTTAGGAGGCTGAGGTGGGAGTATTGCCTGAGCCAGGAGTTGGAGACCAGGCTAGGCAACATAGAGAGACCTTATCTCTACAAAAAAAAATTAAATTAGCCAAGTGTAGTGGTGCACCCCTGTAGTCCCAGTTACTCAGGATACTGAGGTGGAAGGATTGCCTGAGCCTAGAAGGTCCAGGCTGTGGTGAGCCATGATCATGCCACTGCACTACTTGAGCCTGGGCAACAGAATAAGACCTTACCAAAAAACAAACAAAAATAACTTCTTTGTGCTTTAGTTTCCTCACATATAAAATGAGAGTGATGATAGCACCTAATATGCTTATAAAGTGTTATATAGGAAGGACTTAGAACAATGATAAGTGCATAATAAATAATAAATAACTGTTATCTACTTAGGCCAGCAGATTATTTGTATACAGATATTACTATCGCAGCATACATGCATCTCTAAAAAATTGTGTGAAGTTAAGTGTCAAAATAAGTACATCAATGGCTGGGATCGGTGGCTCAGCCTGTGATCCCAGTACTTTGGAGGATCGAGGAGAGGGGACTGCTTGATTCCGCGGGTGACCAACTTGGGCTACTTGGCGAGACCTCATCTCTACAAAGAATCAAAAAAAAAAAAAGTTAACCAGGCATAGTAGTGTGTGCCTGTAGTTTTGGATACTTTGAAGGCTGAGGCGGAAGGATCTCCGGAGCCCAACAGGTTGATGCTGGGGTTGTGGTGAGTATGACACTGCACACCAGCCTCAGGCAACAGAGTGAGACTCCAACTCTAAATAACTAACTAACCAAATAAAATACAGCAGATAGGAAAAATAGGGTTTGTATTGAACCATTCAATACTTGCATACTTTTAGTATCCAAAACAATATCAATCCTAATAAAACATAAGAGGGTTAAAATCTCTACTGAAATTTGTAGCCAGCATACTTAGTTGATCTTTGCTACCTTGAACTCTGGAGTTCTTGCTTCTCTCTTTAAGGGTGATCATTGCATGTATTTGCTTTTTATAAAGACCAATTTTGGGGAACACCCTCGGGTCCCCTCCCTCTCTGGGAGCTTTACTGTCCCTCAATAAATCCTGCTTTCTAAAAGTAAAAAAATAAAAATAAAGACCGATTTCAATTAAAGTAGAAATATGATCTATTAACTTAAACATAGATACGTGTACAGAAAAAAAAACACTCTCAAATACAGCAGAGAGTTTAATAGAGTGGAAACTGTAGGTGACCTTGAAGCCACCAAATTGAACTTACAATAAAAGAAAGCAGTTTTATAAAATTGTCATCTTTTGTAAAGACCTATATGTATTTGCAAGGTTTTCTTTTTAATTGTAAGGAAAAAACTCCTCTGAACACTGCAAACAAGAAAGTGCTGGGAAAATTTCATATGAACCAATGCAAGTTTACATTAAGCATCTATTATTTCATTTTTTATCAACAGTATAAAATAATGTACATTAAAGAAGCATATACATATTGTAGGAAAATAGACTGTATTTCCAGTCCTAGATTTGCACTATCAGGGATTTTTTTCTAAAATATTAAAAAATGTTTCTTATGTTTTTTTCTCATACTCACTCTTCAACCATACCCTGTCTGAATACAAGCTTAACCTTGCTAAAGTGACAGATGACCTCCAGGGCCAAAAATCCATGGAATATACCTCAGTCTAGCTAACTAAGTTTTGTAGTAGCATAAATACTGCTTATCCCTCTTCCCTTTTTTAAGCATTGTCTTGTCTTGGCATTGATTTATTTCACTTCTACATGACTAATTTCTCCTTCATTCCCTTTAAAATATCATACTACTACTAAGTCTTTCAAATTTTGGGATTCTTCAAGGATGTTCCCCTCCTGACCCCTTAATCTTTCAACAAACCATTTCATAAAAAATATTTGTAAATATTTTCTCTCTCTATGAGTTGTCTTTTCATTTTCTTGATGTCGTTTGAAGAAATTTTTTTTTAATTTTGAGGAAGTACAATTAACACATTTTTTCTTTTGCTATTTTTGTTTTGTTGTCATGTCTAAGAAGGTATGTTTAACTCATTTTTTTTTTGCTAAGAAGCTTATAATATTAGCTCTTCTATAAGTCTGTGATCCACTTTGAATTAATTTTTGTATCATATGAACAAAGGATCCAAATTTCTTCTTTTGCGGGTGAATGTCCAGTTTTCCCTGCACTTATTGAAAACACCATTAATTTCCCCACTGAATTGTGTTAGCACTCTTGTCAAAAATCAGTCAACCATAAATGAGAGAGATAATTTCTGGATGCTCAGTTCTATCCCCTTGATTTATATGTTTATTCTTAATGCTAGCATCACATGGTCAGGATTACTGTGGATTTGTAGTTAGTTTTGATAACAGGAAGTGTGAACCCTCAAACTTTGTCCTTTTTGTTTTTTTCAGGATTAATTTGGATATTTTAAGTCCCTTGCATTTCCATATTACTTTTATGATCAGCTTGTCATTTTCTAAAAAAAAATTTCAGCTGGGATTTTTATAAGTATTTTGTTGAATCTATACATCAAATGGGGGAATTTTCTAACAATATTCTGATCCAAGAATATGAGCTATCATTGTTTTTTGTCAATAATGTTTGTGGTTTTCAGTGTATAAGTCTTGTGTTCATTTAGTTTAAATTTGTTAATTATATCTTATGCTATTGTAAGTGAAAATACTTTCTTAAATTAATTTTTGCATTGTTTATTGTTAGTATATAGAAATATAATTAGGCCGCAGAACAAGATGCTAAAAAGAAAAAAATGAAGCCCTGCTGGGACTTGTTAACTTAAAAAATAAATATCATTAGCTGCTATTGGCTGCAGCAAGGCTTTTATATTTCTGAAAAATAAGTGTAATAAGTGGCCTTTGTATATACAATCCATTGGATGCCAATTTGTGTTTCTGAAGATAGAGAGAAAAAAAAAACCATTTCTGATTTATCCAAGTTCTTCAAGGTTTCTTTTTGTTTTGTTTTTAATAATTTCCTTTAAACTCTATAGAAAATATACACCCATGCATATATTTGACTGTCAATGGAACAAAAATTCTAATTATTTAAAAATATTCTAAATAAATTATTGATTAACTAAATTTTGAAATAAAGATTGCTATGTGTTTGACTTGATATATTTCATGATGCCTTTTATTTCTAAAAATGTCTGTTCAGCATTAAATGCAAATATCATAACAAGAATGTCTACAATCATTTGCTTTTGTTAATATATGTTTAATTTCCAAGGTTTGATGAAAATATTACATATTGTTCCCTTAAACTGTTGAAACTTTTTTTTGGAAACTTTTTTTATTAAAAAAAGTCAGCCATGCAGTAACCCATGCCATAAGTCAGCCATGCAGGTTTTAATTTATAAAGAAATATTTCAAGTCGTGAATGTGTGTATATATATTTTCTCATCTCCCATGTAAATGTATATATGTATATGCACACATACACACACAGTACATATGTTTCTCTCATATCATCTTTTCAAAGGGATCAAATCTCTGTCATCATTTGGCAGCTGGCTTATTTCTGGAGGTTTTGACTTTTAATCTGTGTGTGATTGTTAATTATGATTCTACCACTTAATGAACCTCACAATGGCAACATTATAGCATCTATCCACCATGACAGATGGCAAACTAATGAAGCCTACTTTACTTGCATACTGATAGCTCTCCCACATACCATTTCTCAGATCCATATTGAGGTCAAAGAGCCATTTTATTTATTGTTTTTGTTTCATTTGGTCCTTAAAAATCATGAGGCTGATTATTAGATTATATACATTTTATATCTCATAATTACATTTAATAATGTTTGATCATAATTTTACTGATATAATTGAAAAAGATCAGTCAGTGCCTGAAATGTGTTTTAACAATTAGGAATTTTAAATTCAACATTGAGTTAACTTCAATCACTTTTTGAAACGTTAATTAATTAGGCCTTCCACTTAAATTAGAACATGTTTTTTTCAGCTATATAATAAGTATGCATCTTTAGTATATATGTATACATATATGCAAATATAAGTACATTTTAAAAATATGTACATAATTTTTGATAATGGTTTATTTAAAATATATCCTGTCAATAACTTGTAAATGCCTAAGAGCTTTTCCGAGGCCTCTGCAAGTTTTCACATTTTAAAGACAAATCCATTAGCACTCATTTTAATCTGAAGATAGCCTACAATTTATTTCCCAAGTTAATGGATATTCCCAGAAGCAAACCATCATTAAGTGAAATGACTTTTATGCGAGTAGGGGTCTTATCTAGCTTGCCTATCACTGTCCTTTACCGTGGCTTGCATAGAGTAGCTGTTCATTACATAATGAAATAATCTCCTTCATGTTCGCTTTATTTCGGTATATTTCCATCCTTTGAAAACGCTGGCCAAAGAAATAATTTTGTACAACGAAAAGGCTGTAAGACCATTCAAAACTAACTTGAAGTTTCTCACGGTTATCAAATGAACATAGCTTAAGTCAGAATTACAAATTGTACTTGTTTCTAAGTAATATATAATTAAAATAATGTCTATGAAATTATGTTTTGAACTTACAGCAAAATCAAATACGATAATTCAACTGTTGCTATTTTGTCAATATTATACTTTTGCCCTGTTTATCGTATGTGATGTCAGACATGGAGTTGTGTCTATTTATTTCCTCGACAAACAAATGTTTCTTCCTGATTCATCATTTTCATTCAGCGATTCTTTGACGTTCTTGTCTGTTTTTTGCTTTTTCTCCCCTCTTTACGAGTGGACTTTGCGAAGTAATTATTGCCGATTTCCCCCCTTCCTTTGATTCTATGTGTCCAAGCACACGTTATTTTACAGAAACTGTGAGCTTTGACGTTTACCAAGGAACTTGTCGGTCACCATCAAGCAACAGAGTACACTAAGCCCAGCTGACCTGTGTGGTAGATATTATGACTGTCTCTCCAACATTGCTCTCAATGCTTCTAGTCTGTGTATAGTATTTTCCCAGCTTAGCTACTGAAAGGATCCATGATTATCACAACCCAGTGAAGTTACTATCACTCACTCTTTATCCAGGCCTGGCCAACTGTTGCATGTCATTCTGCCTGCAAAGCAGATTCATTCAGAAAAAATATCCAAATTCTAAAACTCAGACACGAGGAGAAGTTTGCTGGGTACCCATGGAAAAGAAGTCACTGCACTCTGCAAAGACAATCTGGCAGTACTTTTCTTCGGGATGTGATCACGTGAAGATAAAAATCTTGGAACTGCTACAGACGTGAAGACAAGTATCATTAGAAAAAAGCACGGAAAAGGATAAATGAGGGAGTGAGCAGACTATCAGCAAGCCACAAGTAGAGTAAAACATGCCATTATTTGGGTGGAAGATTCAGGAGGACTGTGGACATGTTTTAGTTGAAGACTTTTTAAAACAGAAAAATATATATGTACTACAGCCTGATCAGCATTCAATTCTCTATTAACTTGTTTTGACCCTAACTTCAAAGTAACTGGTGTTTTACTCCTCTGAGACAACACTGTATTACTTATAAACCTGAAAAACACACTCACCAGGAGGTAGTCATTACATGTTTCTTTCTCCTGTTAGATTACAAGCCTCTTCAGCGTAGAGACCAAGGTCATGTGTTATCAGGATGCATCCCCACTGTGAAACATGATTGATATTTATCACTATTTACTGGAGAACCCATTGGATAAGAAGCAAATAAATGAAAGATTGGTAAATGCACTCACCAGAATTGAGCTTATCCCTTAAAAGGTATAGATCAATTTGGATTATCTCTATATTTTCTAACACATTTACAGAACAAGTAACATGACTTCAGTCTGTAAATGTTGTAGTTTCATAGTTACTGTGCCATTCTTTAAAGAAGTTCTCATACAAAATCTTGCTGGGCTCTGGCGATCCTTCCACCTCAGCCTTCCAAGTAGCTGGAACTACCGGCGCGCGCTACCACGTCCGGCTAATTTTTTGATTTATTGTACAGATGAGGTCTCGCCTGCCCAGGCGGGTCCTGAACCCACGAACTCAGGCAATCCACTCACCTCAGACTCCCAAAGGCGCAGGATTACAGGCTGAGCCACCGAGCCCGGCTGGCTGTCTTTTTTACTATTAGTTTTATAATAATATCAATATTCTCAAAAATAAAAATATTTTCTCTATCTTAAGGCAAAGAGAAGAAAATAATAATGATGAAAAGTGGGGAAAAACACAGAATAAATTTAATACAGTAGCTTTCTTGATTCTAAAATCTCTGGTCCTCTTGAAGACTAATAGGGTAACTACTTTTAGTATTGCAAAAAGCCCAGTGGCACTTTTATTAAAGAATGATGAATCTACACAGAACGTAACATAACTTTTTGTTGTTGCTGCAATTTTTTCAATTATGTTTACCAGTTTGATAATGAGACAGAGAGAGAAGAAAAGAGGGAGAAAGATGTCAAATAGACGTAGGATGCATAAACAAATTAATGATAACAATAATGATTAAATATAGTAATACTAAATCTAGTTTGGCAATGTGCTAAAAAATCAATAAAATACTTGCTGACAATGTTTGAGTCACTATAAATTTTAATAAAAAATTCCAAAAGAGATTTCTGATACTGAAATTATAAATTGACTGATTTTTTGGCTGATTAGCTTATCACAAAGTAGTTCAATGTCATTGCAAAAGCAAATTAAAAGCAAATATGTAATCTGGCAGCAGAGATAAAACAAAGGTGGAAACCAGGCGAAACAAAAACAAAATTTATAGACTGTCACTCATCTTATAGTATTGATCACACTCACTTCTGATTCTGAAGTAGTTTTTCTGAACATTACCAATGTCAAACAAAAAGAAAAGTAACATAAGAATCTATTTTCTATTCTCCCTGACTAGGTGTTTGTAAAAGGAGACTCAGGTGGCCTAACGTAGCTCAAAGAAAGCTTACATTTGAAATAAAGGGGAACTTCACAGAGAATGCTGGCTGATCTCCCAGACTATGGCATCACTTCGTTCAATTCAACACAGTCTAAAACTGGGCCTTAGTTTAAAGGCTAAGAAACCTGCTTCACCAGCACTTGGCCCTGGAGTGCAAGTTTTGTCTGTGAGAGATGGATTCATATTAACTAAACTCATAGAAATTGGGAATAATTCTGTTAGCATGAGAAATATGATTGCCATAGGAGCAGAGGGTTGTTCTATGATTAACTCATCTTTCCTTAAAGAAATTCTACAGAGATCTCAAATTATACATAGTATGTAAATGCATGTACATACAAAGCACTGTTTTAAGTGCTTTACCTGTATTATCTAATTTAATCCTAGAAATCTTAGAAAAAGTTATTCTTAGTAAACTCACAGATGAGGAAATGAAAAATCAGAGATGTTAAGTAATTCCCAGTAAAATAGTGGATAAGTGGAAGAGCTAAAATTTGAATCAAGTAATAAGACTTGGGAATTGGTACTTATACGCAACGTGTTACATTGCCTTTCTTGAAAGGGAATATGACAGTTTCATTTTCAACTGTCCTGTCTAGCTTGGTATTTACTTCTCCATACTAGATATATATTTAGAATCAGAAGACTTTAACTTTTGGATCAAAACTCCTTTATTCCTAGACAATCATTCAGTAAGTCTTACAAACATTTTGGAATTGGTATTCTCTATTTTTGAAATCCTCATCACAATACTCTTTCTAAGTATTTAAATATCATAATCAAGTTATAGTCCAATTCCAGTTTAAAAATCTTAAGAAGCAATTTTTGGTAATCTTATATATATATATATATATATATATTTTTTTTTTTTTTTTTTTTTTTTTTTTGAGTTGGAGTCTCACTCTGTCGCCCAGACTGGAGTGCAGTGGCTGCTCCTGGCCACCGCAGCCTCGGCCTGCTGGGCTCCAGCGATCCTTCCACCTCAGCCTTCCAAGTAGCTGGAACTGCAGGCGCGCACTATCACACCTGGCTAATTTTTTGATTTATTGTAGAGATGAGGTCTCGCCAAATTGCCCAGACGGGTCTCGAACTCGCGGGCTCAGGCAATCCACTCACCTCTGCCTCCCAAGGCGCGGGATTACAGGCTGAGCCACTGAGCCCAGCTCATATATTTTCTTTAATTCACTTAACACTGGTTTTTAAATTTAACTCAGAGAGTTCTATTAATTGTGAATTATTAGGAGAGAAAGCTTTGTAAAATTCTCCTGGTAACTGCTAAGTCAAGATCTCTTTGCTTCTATTTCAAGGACAGATAGATAAATTATCTTTTCTCCTTATTCACACAGGAGATAGAAAAATCTATAGGAAAATATTTCCTTCTCATCAGTTTTCTCCCTATCCATATTCTATAGTGATAGTTAAACCAAAATGATATACAACCAGAGTTTCAGCCTTATTCATTATTATAACCTCTAAGGAAAATTCTGCTTGAGGTCTTTTAATTTTGCAACTGACAAAGAGATCTTTGACTTTGTCTGGAATTGTGCTTAGTTGCCCAACATTCTAATTTAAATCACAGTCTCTAAGGATTTGTACACTGGACCGCTCATACACATGCACATACACCGTCTCATACTGCTACAGTGACCTCAGTTTTATTGTATGCTGAAGAATTCAAGGTGAAATCCTGGATCTGCATTGACTGTCTCTTTCACACAGAGTATCTCATTATTCTTTCTCTTTCTTATAAACAGAAGGTGTTATTCTTAAATTAGGTGCTGAAAAACTAAAGCATACGTGAGTGAAAGAATTTAGATAATAAATATACAGTTTTAGGGCCCCAAAATATTAAGTATCTTCTAAGCCAATATTTCATTTGATCCTGTCATTCGACGTAAGAGGTTTAAATAATTCAGGTATTATGCTTAATATATAAATGTAAAAAACTAAGTCTCAGATATATTAAGTAACTGATACAAAAACATAACCCCGAAATGAGGAATTAGGCTTTAAAATCAAAGTCTTTCCAATTCTTCTCTTCCACCACCTCAAGATCAAACATCTATTCAAAGGAGTATCCATCAATAGACTTGTCAGAAAACCTAAAATTTTCAACTCTGATATTTAGATTACCTCCTCATTCAGTTTTCTCGTTTGTCATTTATTTTGTGATTATAAAAAACATTTCTTAAACTAATATGATATATGATGCTACAAAATACAAATCTATAAAAATATAAATAATCAAATGAAAGAGTAAAATTCACATAGAATTTTCACACGCTTTTGGGAGTTAAAGGGGCACACTCCACTATCCATGTGATTTATATGTTTATAAAAGCATCTGCCAACTAAGAAGATGTAATCTATTCCTGGAAATTGAAGACCTTCAGGCAGTTGTCCTCTGAATTCTGAACATTTAATGACTGGTAGTATGGCATAACAGGAATTTGTACAAAATTTGGGACTACTTTTGAAAGGTCTTCCAGTGATTTTAAGTGAAGTAGCACACTTATTTGAAGTATATTTTAATAGGAGTAAAAAGTCAATAATTTATTCTAGACTTGAAAAAGCATACATTTCTGTTTACTTACACTAAATGTCTAAGTTAAAAAAAAGAACATAATGGAGTTGAATAAAAAGTTGGTAAGGTGTCAAATTAAAGACATGAAGCTTTCTTCAGCCAGTTGTAGAGATTTAGGAAAGTCAGTTCCACACTCTGGATCTGTTTTCTAACCAACACAAGGAAGAGGTAATGTGAGATGAGCCCAGTGGTATTTTTCATTTTTTAAATTGGTTCTCCCTCCCCTGTTTTTTATCAGCTATCATGCATTCCAATGAATTATGTCCACTAACCCAAATGCTGGTTTGCAACACCCAGATAATTAACAGATCCCTGCTCTGCTTATTTTCCCACAGCAATCATTTGAACTATATCAACCTATTTCTATGATCAAATATCTTTTTATGTGGCATTGTACCAAATATATAGATTTATCCTAAACTTAAAAAAATAGATCCGTCACAATTCCCATCGCACAAATGAATAAAATGTGCTTCAGAAAGCTTTAGGAAGTTTCCTAAATTTATTTTGCCAATGACAAAAATCTCCTGGGCTTAGATCTCTGATAATCTGACTTCCAATTTGTGTGATGAACTCCTTAGAGTGAGATTATTTTACACAGCCAATAGGATTCTGTTCCTACCCTACAAGAGGCAAAATGGAAATTGGAAAGAGAACTTGCTTTGAAGCCCAACACACCTGGGTTACACATCTGTTATTACATATAATTTAATTTTCATAGTTATGAATTAGAAATTTATTTTCTCCTTTATATATTTTTTGGTGGAGGGGCAGTGAAGGGAATTAATAATATAATATCTAACATTTTAAGAATAATAACTAACACAAAAGAGACACACCATAAACTGATGGCAAAAGAGAGTCACTTCAGACCTTCACCTATGTGCCTAGCAAGTATTATCAATACCATAATAATTTCTTGGAACAAAATTGCTTTGAAAGAAATCAGTGAAATTGGAAGGCCAAAATTAGAGAGATATTATTCTACTTAGGACAACATAATCTGTTGTAGATATTATTTTAAACGAATAATATTGTTTTTTCACTTAACTTTTTAATCAATAAAATAGGCCCAATCTCCTCACTATCAAATATATTAGTAGAAAAATAGCTATATCATTAATTCATTGCGGATCAAGATGTTTATATAACAGAGAAATTTGACTAAGCCCTGTAAATTGATAGCAAACCTTTTATAATCTCACACAAATGGAGACACAAAGTGCTGTTTATATTTATAGACCTAGAGAATATTTCTGTATAATCAGTAATAAGTGTGTATATGTATATATATGTGTATGTATAGAAGCATATTACAATAAATAAATTTGAGCTCGAGGGGAAAAAGGTTCTTCATATCAATTACGATGGTTTTGTATTTTCATGTTTATATGAATGACATTCAGGAATTTAAAAAAAAATTATGTCTTCTCAGCATAAGATTTTTAGGTATATGAAAAATACACAGTCATCGATTCATTATCTGATCTATTTGCATGGAAGGCAAATTAGAATCTGAAGTTATTCGTCCACGTATTTTGGGGAAATGCCATGCGGAGAATCAACATCATACAGGGCATTTGCCTTCAAACGGGAACGTGCGATTTTCTTAGAGTCAATCCTTTGAAAATGTAATTTACACACTCACTGTAAACTGCAAAGTCACCTTCCAGGCACCCTGCATCTTGCGCCTTCTTTTTTAATGTTAATTTTAACTTTTAGCCTCTAGATGGTGCACCGGCCGCCGACCCCCGGCCGCCGACCCCCGGCCGCCGACCCCCGGCCGCCGGCCACCTCGGCGCGCCTCTGCCACCGGGGCGGCTTCTACCCCGCGCACGGCGAGCGAGGTGTTCAAGACCCGGGGGCTGATCCAGTCGGTGGGGCCGGCGGGAGCGGAGAATCTGCAGTGTCGTGCTCGGTGCAATGAATCCGGAGCCTGTTGTAGAAGCTCTTCTTCTGGTTGGTCAGCAGCGAGCTGAAGCTTCCCAGAACGGAGCTGGCGGGGAGGCCTCCGCGGAGAAGGCCCGGCGTCGGGCCCGTCGGGCGTCTCCTGGCAGGCGGCCTCGGTTTGAAGACGTTCTCTCTGCTGACGAGGGCATGCCATCTGCCACGCGTGTCGTGGGCCTTAACGAGTCCGCGGTGGACGGCCAGAGGCAGGTGGGAGCTGGCTCTGTGGATTCCCTGCGGAGGAGGCTGGGACCGTGTGAGTTCCCTGGTGACGATCCGTTCTCCGGCCTTGAGGCTCTGCTGATCCGCATCGGACCGCAGGAGTGTGTTTCACCAGCGGGGGAGACTGCTGGAGACGTGGGGAAACTGAGGCAGACTATTCGAAAAGGAGGACTTCTGATCACAGAGAGGGAAAGAAGCGGATTTTCCCACAAAAGACAGTTATCCGGACCTCAACCGGTTGTTGAGAGGCAGAAGGAGAGAGCAGATGAAGAGTGCTGTCCTGCCAGAAATGGAGACTCAAGCTGCCGTTTCATCATTGTCTGCAGTCGTCGAGCTTTTAGAGCTCTTATCAGATGATTCAAACTTTGGGCAGTTTGAACTGACCGCGTCTGACTTCAGACCGTACATGAAATTGGATATTGCAGCAGGCAGAGCCCTTAACCTTTTTCAGGGTTCTGTTGAAGATACTGCTGGCTCTCAGTCTCTGGCTGCATTGCTGAATAAATGCAAAACCCCTCAAGGGCGAAGATTAGTTAACCAGTGGATTAAGCAGCCACTCATGGGTGAGAACAGAATAGAAGAGAGATTAAATTGAGTGAAAGCTTTTGGAGAAGATGCAGAATTGAGGCAGATTTTTCAAGATTGACTTCATCGATTTCCAGATCTTAACCGACTTGCCAAGAAATTTCAAAGACAGGCCGCAAATTTACAAGATTGTTACCGACTCTATCAGGGTATAAATCAGCTCCCTTAATGTTACACAGGCTCTGGAAAAATATGAAGGAAAACACCAGACATTGCTGCTGGCAGTTTTTGTGTCTCCACTTATCGATCTTCGTTCTGATTTCTCCAAGTTTCAGGAGATGATAAAAACAACTTTAGATATGGATCAGGTAGAAAATCACAAATTTCTCGTAAAACCTTCATTTGATCCTAATCTGAGTGAATTAAGAGAAATAATGAATGACTTGGAAAAAAAGATGCAATCAACTTTACTAAGTGCAGCCAGAGAGCTTGGCTTGGACCCTGGCAAACAGATTAAATTGGATTCCAGTGCACAGTTTGGATATTACTTTCATGTAACCTGTAAGGAAGAAAAAGTTCTTCGTAACAATAAAAACTTCAGTACAATAGACATCCAGAAGAATGGTGTTAAATTTACCAAAGCAAATTGACTTCCTTAAATGAAGCATAGAGCAAGAATAAAACCTAGTGTGAGGAAGCCTAGGATGCCATTGCTAAAGAAATTGTTAATATCTCTTCAGCCTGCGTGGAACCAATGCAAACACTCAATGATGTGTTAGCTCAAGCTAGATGCTGTTGTCAGCTTTGCTCATGTATCAAATAGAGCACCTATTCCAAATGTGCGACCGGTCATTTTGGAGAAAGGACAAGGAAGAATTATACTGAAACCATCCAGACATGCTTGTGTTGAAGTTCAAGATGAAATTGCATTTATTCCTAATGATGTATACTTTGAAAAAGATAAACAGATGTTCCACATCATCACTGGCCCCAATATGGGAGGTAAATCAACATACATTCACCAAACTGGGTTGATAGTACTCATGGCCCACATTGGGTGTTTTGTGCCATGTGAGTTGGCCCAAGTGTCCATTGTGGACTACGTCTTGGCCTGGGTAGGGGCTGGGGACAGTCGTTTGAAAGGAGTCTCCACATTCATGGCTGAGATGTTGGAAACTGCTTCTATCCTCAGGTCTGCAACCAAAGATTCATTAATAATCATAGATGAATTGGGAAGAGGAACTTCTACCTACAATGGATTTGGGCTAGCATGGGCTATATCAGATTACATTGCAACAAAGATTGGTGCTTTTTGCATGTTTGCAACCCATTTTCATGAACTTACTGCCTTGGCCAATCAGATACCAATGGTTAATAATCTACATGTTACAGCACTAGCCACTGAAGAGACCTTAACTATGCTTTATCAGGTGAAGAAAGGTGTCTGTGATCAGAGTTTTGGGATTCATGTTGCAGAGCTGGCTAATTTCCCTAAACATGTAATAGAGTGTGCTAAACAAAAAGCCCTGGAGCTCGAGGAGTTCCAGCATATTGGAGAATCACAAGGCTATGATGAGACAGAACCAGCAGTGAAGAAGTTCTATCTGGAGAGAGAGCAAGGTGAAAAAATCATCCGGGAGTTTCTATCCAAGGTGAAACAAGTGTCCTTTACTGAGATGTCGGAAGAAAACATCACAGTAAAGTTAAAACAGTGGAAGGCTGAAGTGATGGCGAAGAATAATAGTTTTGTAAATGAAATCATTTCCCGAATAAAGGTGACTACATGAGAAGATCACAGTAACGGAATGAAAATAATATTGATAAGCTATAATTGTCTGCAATACTTTTGTATTGTTTTATACTAACTCTTTTTCTGTAGGGTTGCTTATTGATGCCCATGGTATATCAACTTAATAAGGTATTTAGTAATACTCTTCTCTGAGTACATTTTCAAAACTCTTTATTTTAAGAAATGAGACCTGTAACTGAGGACTTTAAATGGACATGGACAATAATGTACAATATGCCGAATTTTATAAATAAAATCATGTAGTTTGTGGGGGAAAAAAAGTAAAAAATGCACTAGAACCAAATAAATTAACTTAGAAAAATCCTTGGAAATTTTGCTTTGGGCCAGAAGAGCATAGGTTGTCAGGTGATTAAGCCCATCACAAAGGTATTTGAGTGCCGTCTTTATTAGAATTAGGAAAACAACTACTGCAGAAAAATATTTAAATCCAGTTGGCAAATTCAGAACTGATATTTTTCAAATTAACCTACATATTTTGTTGACACCTATGTGTTATATGTTAAATATTTGGTGGGAAAAGAAACAAATATGCCTAAATAAATTATATAACTATGAATCAACTATATTTAAGTACTTTAAGATATCTTGAAATCAAAACTATATCTAAATTAAAACAGCTTATTAGGAGATCTTTTAAACTGTCTATCAGTTATTGGCAAACTATGGCCAGCAAACCAAACCTATCCAACTATCTATTTTTTCCTGTCATGTTCTGAGTTAAGAATATTGTTTCCATGCTTAATTTTGTTTTTAAATAAAAACAGTATAATGTTTAAAAACACATGTAAAGTATAGAAAATTCACATTTCAGTGTCTATAAAGTTTTATTGGAACACTGCCAAGCTCATTTTTTTAAGTATGGTTTATGACTTCTTTCACACTCAAATAGGCGTCTGGTACTGTGACAGAGACCCTATGGCTTGCAAAGCCTAAAATGTTTGTCTACACTTTACAAATAATTTTGCTGACTCCTGGATTAGATGAAAGTTGTTGGCTGTTGAATGATTTTGTTCATTGGTAAGGTTGTTAATGGGAAGATGGCCAAACAGGCTGAACTATAAACTAGTATCCTAAGTTAAAATAACAAAGCCATGACATTTAAAAAATTGCAGTTTTTGAATTTAGTACTTTGAGATTTTCTCACTAAAGAAGCCTATGAATCTTACATTTATCCCAGAAGAAAGTAATATACTCACATATTTAAATTCAGTCAGACATCATTTGGCATCATGTAGCCAAGACAACAGCAACGCAAACTTGATAGAATTTTAATGAATTTAAATGGGCTATGTGAATCTGGTATCTGGACTGTGTTTTATTCTATAATTCTCCCCCATGTAACAGTTTTATATTAATGAGAATTTCGGTCCTCCTAGGTTAGTTTTTATCAATTGTTCCAACAAAGTATTTCTTTTGAAGAGAATTACAGAAACAATATTTCTGTTGCCACACTTCAGAGCCTTATCGCTCCCCTCTTTTATAAGCCTTGTGACTTTCATTCTTATAATTGTGTTATCAGTACTCTGGTTTTCATGTGAGAGAAACACAAATTCAAAACTATTTAAGAGGGGAAAAATTGTTGGAAGGACACTCAGGCATTTCATGTAATAAAAATGGAAATAAGAGTTGAATGATCAACATTATTCCCCCAATGCCATTTTTTTTGTATCTGGCATTTTTGTGCTTTCTTTTTATGACAGTGAGCAAAATGCAGCTGTGTTTAAAAATTAGAAACACAGAAGTAATTTTGAACGAAAATATATTCCACCCCCAACCTGTCCCTTATAAAATGCAGCACGGGAAATAGTGAAGCAATTATACAATAACTGTGGCATTTTTATTCATTGTTGTCTCAATTCTCCCCTCCATTTTGTCAAGATAGATTATTATAGTGGGGTTGGCATTAACTAAATTATGGAAGTCCTTGCATTATGAGAGTTGTGATAAAAGAAAAAACCACTGCACCGACACACACTGGAAATCATCACATCACATATTTAAACCAATTAAGACTTCGTTGATTTGTACAATTCTTCAACATGCAGCATTAATTTTAAGACAGATTTTGGACTCTACATCTAGTGCCATTTGATTTTGCAAGAATTCTGCTAGGAATGGAAGCACGATGCTATTATTAGAAAATTTTATATAATATAAAATTTCAATATAATGTATGTCATGTGTGTGTGTGTTGTAATATATAGAAATTTATAGAAAAAACTGTCATTTCTAGATAATATAAATAACAATAATACAAGACATCCGTTCAAGATATTTTCTTTGACTAAATGGCCAACTCAGCTTGCCACACAGTCAATATGATTGACTGGGTAGTAATTAATTGGCAATTAACATAGATCCTAACATAAACAACCATAAATTAATTTGATGACTGAGTACAGAAATGACCACAGATCTGAACAACATGCTATCAAGTAGAAATGTACGATTACACTTGTGTAAACATTCTATTAATCTATACTCTTTTTTTTTTTTTTGAGTTGGAGTCTCACTCTGTCGCCCAGACTGGAGTGCAGTGGCCGCTTCTGGCCACTGCAGCCTTGACCTGCTGGGCTTCAGCGATCCTTCTGCCTCAGCCTTCCAAGTAGCTGGAATTACAGGCATGCACTACCATGCCTGGCTGATTTTTTGATTTTTATTGTAGAGATGAGGTCTCACTGCCCAGGCGGGTCTCGAACCCGCGGATTCAGGCAATCCACTCACCTCGGCCTCCCAAAGGCACGGGATTACAGGCTGAGCCACCAAGCCCGGCTTAATCTATACTCTTAAAGAATGTATCCTGTAGTGTGTCAATTCACACTTATCTAGGCACTTTTTACTAACTAGTTTTGAGTCCATTTCCTGACATTATGAAAAAGAAGGTTAAATTCTTTTTTCTCATAACAGCATTTCTAGCAGTTGTGTCTCAGATATTAAATTTTTCTGATTTTTCTCTTTCCCAGAATAAAAACCTCAATTTCTAGGTCATTTCCTATCATGACAAACTTTGACCATTCTTATTATCTGCTGTCCAAATTTTAATTTATCTATGTCTCTAACATGGAGTACCCACGAATTAGAGTATAGTCTGTCATCTCATTCTAGATATTATCATTCTATCAACACCATACCATACTCTTGTCAGCTACATTATATATTCTCACCAACACACATACCACAAAGTATACTCTAAAACTTAGTTTCACATTTGCTTCAATTAAATTCTGATTCCCCATTCTCATTTCTACATTATTTTCACTATAAAAGCAACTATGTCAAGAAATAAATGTGACCTCTCATGGAGCATGATATAGACATTTTATGTACTCCTTGACATGCTTTTACTTATTTTCACTGAATAATGCAGGGAGAAGGTCCTTTAAGAATATTGTATACTTAACTATAATAATTCCAAACCACATTGCAACTATTGTGCTCATTTACCACACAAAACTTTGTTAGTCACATACAGAAGAATGAAACTGTGCACGTGTCTTACACCATATCCAAAGAAGGATTCAAGATGAATTAGTCTTAAACATAAAACTGAAACCATAAAACTCCTAAGGGAAAGCAAAAGGGGAAAGCTTCTTGACATCAGTTTTAACAAGATTTACTTGGACATGATACCAAAAATACAAAAGTGGGTATATAACCAACTAAAAACTCCCAGCAAAGAAAATAATCTGCAGAGTCCACAGGCAGCCTATAGATGTGTAAACCATAGATCTGATAAGTGGTTAATGTCCAACATATATAAAGAACTGCTACAACTCAGTAGCAATTAAGAAAAACAATTAAATATTGAAAAAACAACTTGAATAGACACTTCTCCATGTTAGACACACAAATAGCCACCACGTATATGAAAAGATACTCAACAACACCCAATCATCAAGGAAATGCAAATAAACACCACAGAAGATCTCACCTCATACCTGTTAGCATTGCCATTGTCAACAAAGCAGACAATGACAAGTGTTGGCTGAGATGTGAAATTGAAACCCTTGAGCCCTGTTGGTGAAAATGTAATATGGTGCAACCAGCTGCTGTGAAAAACACTATGGGGGGTTCCCCAAACAATAAAAATTATATGATCCAGTAGCTCCACTTCTAGGTTCTTATCTGTAAAGATGAAAGCAGTATCTCACAGGAATATTTGTAGTCTCATATTCATTTGCAGACTTATTCGCAATAGCCACAAGGCAGAAACAACCTAATTGTGTGTCTACAGATAAATGGATAAAGAAAATGTGGTATATATGTACAACGGAATATTATTCAGCCCTAGAAAATAAGAAAATCCTGTCATGTGCTGCAACAAGAAAATGAAGCCTGAGAACATTATGCTGAGTGAAATAACATGGACACAGGAGAACAAATACTGCATGAACGTGTTTGCATGAGGTATTGAGGTATTGAAAGCTTCACATTTATAGAAGCAGAAAGTCGAACGAAGAGGGAAATAGGGAGCTGCTGTTCAGTGAATATCGAGTTTTAGCTTAACATGAATGTTCCTAGACATCTGCTGCACAACAAGGGGCGGAGAGTTAACAATACCCAATTGCGCATTTTAAAATGTGTTAAAATAGATAACATATTATATGCTTTTTCACAACAATAAAAATAAACAAACAACAGCAACAAAACCAAGTGAGACTAAAGAAGAAATTTTGCTTTGAAAATACTCCCGAAGAGCTCTGAGCAGCAACTCTCCTTCTGCTGGCCTAGTTACCATCACACCCTGGGAGGAGCTGCAACAGTGGAAGCCGGCCCCAGGCATCAACACCCCAACCATGACCCCAAGCGTGCTCCACTCCAGCGACCAGGGAGCACCACGGGCAGTAACCAGGGACCATCAAAGGCAGTGGCTAGGGAATACCATGGGCAGTGGTCGTGTTGCAGCAAGTGTTGCAGCTCACCCGAAGCAGTAACATACAGAGTGTTACCATGCTCAGAACAGGCACTGGAGACTGAGTGGAGAATCAAGAGTGTTTATTCTGAAAGTCTTAGGGAGGGTAGTCTCCAAAAACTGAGCCCCAATCCTCAGTCACAGGCTGTTTTTGTACACATTTAGCAGAACTTATTGAAGACTTTTGGGTGTAACAGGTCTGGGGCTGAATCATCAGCCCTGGGCATTTGTCATGGGTGGCTTTATGATTTTAAACTGAGGACCAAGAGCAGAAAATTTCACAGCAAACAGGTTTATGTAGGGTGGGGGAAACCATGCTTACAGAAGCAGAAGTGGCAGTTAGGATAGCTGCTCATTTGAGATAAGGTTCTTAGGTCTGGCTTTTTGATTAACTCTTTGTTTTCCTGTCTCAGCCAGGGAGCACCATGGGCCATGACCAGGGAGCACTATGGACGGACTCACACAAACAGCCCAAGGAAGTTTCTGGGAACAGTAAAATGATTCCATGTGAGAAAAGGATAGGGTTTCATATGCTGGAATGACACCAAGGAGGCATTTGTACACCCGGCCATCAGAGAGAAGCAGCCCAGAAGTGCCCTTGTGGCTGGAGATGGAGGATGGCAGGTACTGGCGCAGTTGAAGGAGGGAAGCCAGTGAGGCAGAGACACGCCAGCCCTACTGAAACTCTAGGTTAGGCGGTCAGCATACAGCAGGTATGGCTATGTGGATGCTGTCCCATTGCAGGGACCTTCCCTCCGTCTCCTAGGAGTGCCCACACACGCGAGTGGCCAGGCCAACATGACCTTTGCAGGGACAGTTTCCCACCACACGGATACCATGTGATGTGACCAGTGTCCCAACCCCTGTGAGGAGGAGGTGGAAGGTGCTGAAAACAAGGGCAGGGGCATGAGGTGTCTGGGGAGGCGGAGTGTGGACCGGGTCAGAGACTGTAACAGGGGAGAGCCCTCCTGGCCAAAGCAGCCTCAAGAGGATGACGAAGAGGAGGATAAAGAAAATCATGGAGAGACCTTGTCCACTGTGCAGGCCAGAAAGCCATTGGAAAGCAGATGTACTCTCTTCTGAAGAGAGGAGAGACCACCTGGCTCAGAAATGGTGGCCATTTAAGGAGACCTGGAAATCTGTTAAACTGCCAGGCACTGGCTCACCATCACCCAAGCACACACCAGGTGAATGTCAGGGCAGTGGAAACCAAATTAATTTCTTAATAAGCATAGATGCCAACCATTTGGTCCTAGCCATCCATGTTGGAATTGTATAGGCTTATCCTAATCAAAAGTTACTAAAGGTTAATTTAAATTATAAATGTAAAAAGTTATCTACAAAATGGTAAAAAGAAAGAAGCCAGAAAGCAAAAGAAAGATGTAAAGAAAGTTGTTGATAAAAAAATATGTTTTTGTTAAGGAAGGATATAAAGGAAAGAGAATAATTTTGCATAGGAAAGGATCTTGTATGGTATGTTTTTGTCCTGTAATAAAATGACCGGTTATTTGAAAGAAGGAAAGTATAGGACAAGAATAGAAGGTTCAAATATGTGGAAAAGCGATATGTGGAAGGTTTGTGGAAAGAAATGTTTGAAAGGAATTCTGTGAACAATCAAGGGTATAAAAAAATTTTAGTTACTTCCATGAATTTACTATTAATATCAATTGCACTAATGCTAGACCAAAATGCTACTCAAGAGATCAGATCATAAGTTTCTTAATTAACAATCTTCAAAATAATTTTCTCCTATAAGCAACGGGGCGGAGGGGTAGAAGAGACAAATTCAGTTAGTCATCCCCCCATCCCGTGATTGTTGGTTTTTTGGTTTTAAAATCTCCTTATTAAAAAAACAGTTTTGGGGTTTTTTACTTTTCACAATCTTTAGATTATCACTTGCTAAATAAGTAACTTGTTCATTAACTACTGCAATCCTGTGTTATAACACTATGTTTTAAAACTTTTAATACTTGAACTCCTCAAGTTCTCAATTCAGTCTCTCTAGGGTAGGGTAAGAAACAAAAGCTTCAGGAACCACACCTACCCCACACCCTCCTCCTGAACTGCTTTTAGACCCAGGTAAATTGTTTTTGCAAACAATATCTATTATAAAAGCCTAAAATAATATTTGAGATCTCAGTCACTCACAGCAGTTTGTGATCAACTATAGTGCTTTTCAGTGCCAAATTGCTAAGGACTTTAAAAACTCCTTCCAGGCATAAAGATTACTATCCAACATAGGAGGGATAACAAAATGACTTTTTTTGTTGTTTTAAAGTATTACTAATTATTTTTGTTAAACTTTAAGGTAATATTTTCCTGTTATAAGGCCAATACCACCTCTCTTTTCATCAAAAGCAGAGAGATGCCAATCTCCCATCTCTGGAGGAGAGATTCCTTAGGTTCCACCCTCTTTAACATGTCAATTATTATGAATTAGACTTATTATTTTTAAAAAAGACAGTTTTCTCTTACTTATGCTACCTGCTTTTAATTCTCTTTTTCATTATTTCTTACAACTTAAACTACAACCTAATTACATGTCTCCAAACAAAAGTTTTAAAAATATTTTTTCTTCAGACTTTCTCAAAGTAGCTGTATTTCCTTGTTAAAGTCATTATTAACAAACCCCTTATGACTGTCTATACACAAATCCCAAGACACTAAAGATACTTAGTGGTCTTTGCTTGGCCATCATTTGTTTTTGTTAAACTGGTCTAGTCATGTTTCCCTAAGCTTTGGCCCCCTCCCTTACCTTGGGAAGGTGAATCTCCTCTCTATCTCTCTCTAATTTACTTTCTAAATAAACTGTCTCCTAATCTAAAAAAAAAGACACAGCTACTCCATTGGTCTCTGTACTCTCATTGCCTTCTCTTATTCTATACAGGTAGGGACATCTCTATGCCCCTATTCAGCAGGAAGCGCTACAGGAGACTGACCTTCATCCCTGTTTCCAGGTACAAATAAGAATATTTTGAAATAACAAGAGGAGGAAATAAAATGACATAATAGGCCGGGCTCGGTGACTCAGCCTGTAATCCCAGCACTTTGGGAGGCCAAGGCGAGTGGATTGCCTGAGCCTGCGGGTTCGAGACCCACCTGAGCAACTTGGTGAGACCTCATCTCTACAATAAATCAAAAAAGCTAGCCAGGTGTGGTAGTGCGTGCCTGTAGTTCCAGCTACCTGGAAGGCTGAGGCGAAAGGATCACCGGAGTTCAGCAGGTCGAGGCTGCAGTGACCGGGAGTGGCCACTGCACTCCAGTCTGGGCAACAGAGTGAGACTCCAACTCAAAAAAAAAAATGACATAATATGGAGTCAGTATAGCCAAAGAGCAACCATTTTAACACTGCCTAGCTGTGTACTTTAGTAGCAGTTCACTTTACCCTCTAATCACTAGCCAAGGACAGAACTGGTTTTTCAGAGGTAGCTATTAATAATTGTCTTACAACTCCCTCCCAGCTTGTTTTGTACTAATGAGCTTTCCTATTTCAAGTATTTGCCTCTGCCTTTGAGGCCCAAGTTAAACTAATCAGCCCTTCCTGACCTTCACGACACAGACCCTATCACCACGGCAGCAATCTTGTGACAAATCCATCCATCTGCCTGCTGTCCATCACCTGACATTAGTACTTGCATTTACTTGTCCCTCCATGATGACATGGAGCAGACCACTACCCAATCACCTTAATAACCTTCCCCTCATCAAGTGATAACTTGATCCTGTCAAAAAAGTCAACAAAACTGCAAACACTTGTTAATACAGATCTGAAGAAAAAATTAAAAATGGAAAATAATCCTAATTAAAATAGGCAATGAAACTCTAATGCATTTTCTGAAAATTGTACACAAGTGATTTGATGCATTTTTTCAACAAAGTATGTTGGTAGATTAAATGATAGAAACAATATAGACAATATATCAGGAAAATGAGTTGTAGTCTTAATCGATTTACTATCTGGAATACACTGAGCCAAGCTTTTACCTTCTAGCTTTCTCCTGTCCAATAAGTCATTACTTGCCATTTCCTAGATGGTCCATGCTTTCCTAAAATTTCTCACACTGTTCTTTCTTCTTGAAAGGCCCTTATTTTGAACTCTACTTTAAACATCTTATTCTACTTTCATCTTATTCTTCAAGGTCCCCCATAATAAGTTTCCTGTGTGCACTCTGTGGTATACACAGGCATAGTGATTCTATCATGTCATTTTCAAAAACAGTGAATTCTGAGCAGAGGAAGGAAGACATTATGAACTCTATGCCAATCAGCATACCCTGGTGTAGTGACCTTCTGTTCCTCCACAAAGAGGTCTTTTGGCCCAGGCTGGGAGCAGCCCTTGCGGCCTCCTCTGAGGGCCTCCCCCTGAGAGCTCTTCTTCCTGGCTTTCTGCCTTTGGTTTCTGCCTTTCTCTGCCCTGACTTGCCACAGTCCCTGCCCAATAAATCAAAGACCTTGGTGCCTCTCCCGGTCCTCAACTGAAAAAAAAAGAAACCTTTTAAGCCTTGTACTGGAGGCTTCCCCCAGAAAGCCCTTTGGGGGATTATTTGTTTGTATTTGTTATAATACAAACAAATAACACAATTTTAAATAATTACTACTTCTAATGAAAAAAATTACTGGAAAATATGTTGTTCCCAAGAGATTTTTTAGGTGTCTATAAAGTTCTTCTTTTAAAAAAGAGACCCATTGTAGCTGCAGTCTCCATTTTTTAGCTCTCTTTGGTAAACTTTTGTAAAATATTATATTGCTGTTCTACACACAGAAATTTCCAGTAATTACTTGTATAATTGTAGTCTTGTTATAAGCCTTAATGCTGTACACCAAGTTTATCAGATGCAAAATGTAGAATTATAAGGTAGAAAACAAAATTCCTCAGTCCTGCCTGACTTTTAAATGTACCTCTAATATTTGATTTTAGGAGTCATATCACACTCCAAGTGGAAACACATATAACATACGGTTTGTGAATTTTAAAATTCAGGTTGTTTAAATACATGACAATCTTTTTTTTATTTTTTACTTTCAAGTTATATTATGACTGTTTATGTCAGCTGTAAAAGTATTGATTAAACAATAAAAAACTGTACTCATAATCAAAAGGTGGGGCTCTGGACCTACATCAGCTCATTGTTAGCTGAATAATCTTTAAAAAAAATTACATCCATGTCCCTCCTTGATAATTCTATCCTGAGTTTTCTTACCTGCACAATGAGTTAGAATTAGAATATCACCAAAGTATATAGTATGAGTTTACTTGGGAATTATTACATATTTTTAGACAGTATTTCCCAGATGGTAGCTTTAATTAGGTCACTTTACTTAAGATTAAATATCAAAATTTAAATAAAATGCATACAACATTGAAATCATTCAAATATTATAACAAAAGTTAAAGATTGACAGCAAAGCTTCTTCTGTAGAAAAAAACGGTTTGTTTTTTACTTAATAAATTTAGTGGAATATCTTTTAAATTTTCTGCCTGTAAACTGAAAATTAATTCTGTCTCTGGTGGGTAGAATAAGTTACTTAATGGAAAAGTCTCTTTTGAATGAAGCTTCTTTAATTTGTATACACCAAATCATATAAACATTCTGCAAAGTTCCAGGAGGTTTGCATAACTACCTTGAGAGATGTGGAGAGAAGTGAAAGGGTGAATAGGAGGGGACCTTGACTGAAGCCTATGTACAGCTCCACTGGGCAACACTCTGTGATAGGTGTCAGAGGAGAACACTTCTCTCCAGGAGAAACCCCATGGGAAGCGTCAAAAGACCTGCCCAAAGGCACAAATCAAAGAATTGAAAAAGTTTAATTCCATGAGAGTTAAGCACTCAGATCCCATATCCACCATTTCTTTCTCTAAAACATTAGATTTTAGAAACCGTTGTAATTCTAATTTCATTTCTGTAGCTCAAAAATAATTGAAAATAGTTTTTGAAAGAAAAGGGAAAATATACTCCTTATTAAACTAATTTACTAGGATCTTATTTTAAACAATTTACAATGTGAAAAAAACGGCAACAATCTATTACTATTTAAAGCATTATAATGCCATTTTAAACATGGTGATAAAGAAATACAACATATAAAATAATTTTACTTAGTGTAGTGCTTAAAATGTAAATCCTGACACATTTTAGAACAAAGTCTGAATTCATTTGATAAAAACACTGGTTCCACAAATTGTTATTCTGACTAAAGAAAAATAAAAGTGTATCACTGAGGAGCATGACCCAAAATTTGAAATACTGTCAGGGACCATCATTTTCACTCCACATAGGAGCAGTTTCTCCAGTGATTTTGATTGGCATTTTGAAATGTACTTGTGAATAAAACAGAAAGAAACTGGTCCACACAGAGATAATAATGGAAGCAATGTTTTATGGGTCATTGGGGAAGGCAATGAGAGTTGAGTGAATATTCTTCTGCATCATAGAACTCAGACCAGAGAAAAGACTGATGGATGATGACTAATTTAGTACAAAAAGCCTAAACAACAATAGAGGGCGTAGGAAATAGAAAAAAACACACTCAACTCACACAACTGAAAAGACATTATTCCAGATTTTTGATATTGTGCTAAATTCAAAGCCCCAGTGTCCTGAACTCAGCACTTGGGGGACATCCATAACTTTGTCCTCTCCTGGGTTCCTAGGTATAAAAGGATAATGGAATTATACAGTGAAAACAGTCAAAAATGTTTGAAAGACAAGTTTTGTTTTCATTGTTGTTTTCCATGACTGGAATAAGTGCTTCTGAAATAACTTTCTGAAACAGATGATCGTCTGTCCAGGAGGGAAGATCAGTAACAAAGGAGATTCCACAACTTGTGTTGGGGTCCAGCCCCTGCCAGGTCATGAGGTTTCCTGAAGGAAAGACGGATAGGTGAAAGACGAAAACATTATACTCGGACACCTGCTTCCTGAACAGATGACAATTTAATGTTAGTTAACACAGAGCTTTTATACCATTCGCAAAGGGGCAAGACAAAGAAAATTCCTTTATGTACATATGCTTTAAAAGTTACCACCATCTAGCGGTCTAGAAGCGATAAACCAGCCAAGAACACTATCTACTTTTAGTTCATGAGTCTTTATCATAAAGCCAAAAATGATAGTTTTAGTCCAAAGTCACGAATTACAGTCCTTAAAATGTCTCAAGAAAGTTTCCAAGGGTACATTTCTTCATGTATCAGTAGTTTTTCTTCTGGGGCTTCTGTGACCTTCAGAGCTTTGTAATCGCCTCTCTTGTCCAGGTGTCTTCGTTACTTTTCTCTTATCCTGCAGTGTTTGTTTCTAAAGAGAACTCAAAAGAAGCTTTTAGTAATGTTTCCCAGGCCCCCAAGGTTTCTTTCTGTCTTTAGCTAATCTATCATAAAAGTGTCTTATTAGTATATTATGAGTTCAGTGAAAACCCACTCTATAAACGTTAACTTAGAGTTTTAACTATTGAATTAAGTAAAAACCTTAACGATTAATCTTTATCCTAAGTCTGTGAAAACAGTGTTATAAATCACCTACATAACTCCTAGATAAGTGTTAGAACTTATAATGAATTCATAATGAACTTATTATAAACTTGTGCTTCTCAAAAACCTTATGTCTAAACACTAAACGACATAATTCTAAATCAAATAAGGAATGAATATACTTATATCATTTTTTACTCAAGCAATATCTAGTAGCTTATAACCAAGTGAAAGAAAGCATTCTTGATGTGCTTCAGAGTTTAACCCTTGCATATGTTAGAAAAGGCAAAACAGCATAGTGGGAAATGGAAAAAACAAACCATGACATTTCCAGGTTAGCTGTGAGTACTTCACATAAACATGCCATTTTCTTCTTCCACGACTGCACAGAATTTCTTCAGCTGTACCAAACAGCAAAGGTGGAAGACAGAAGGGCCTCAGTTTCCTGGGCTTGTCCTGCGGCCTGGGGTCTTTGGCCCACCAGGACCCTGTCAATCAGGTGGACCTCCAAGGCCAGCTCCCAACATCTCCCCCTTTTTGTTTTTTAATACAAAACCGTGAAATTCCATGCTTAGTCAAGAGATTTTATTTTTCAATGATTTGAAGATTACTGGAAGTAAGCATAATAATAACAAAATTATTTCTCCACAAATTCCCACATTAATATAGATAATAATGATTTTTGATTGAAAAATGAAGAAAAATTATTAAAGATTGACTGAGCCAATTGGGTGGACTCAAATTGTTTTTCAGTCGAACTAATGTCTTGTACTTCCTGATGAAGTTTAGAAAGGTTTATAGTTAGATTCAAATGATTCCAAATCCCAAGGATATGGTTTTTTATTTTGTATCAAGTATGGATGGATTTAATTATCTGTAAGGGAGTAACACAAATTCATTTAAACTCTGAATGGCATTGCAGAGCCAATTTAATTTTCAAAATTATAAGTTCTTGTCCTATAATCAAGATAGCCTCTTCTAATGCATTAACTTTACTTTCTAATTTTTGGTTAATAAATTCTTGAGCTGCTAAAGCTAATGAGACATTTTTGGATAACTGATCTGTAAATGTAGCAGTATGTACTTCTCTAGTTAAAGCTACGATTGAAACTGAGACTGAAGTAGCTATAGTTGTTAAAGCTGTAATTCCTAAAATCAAAGTTGCTATAAATCTTTTTGGCCTTGACAAAAATGAGTTAACCTCATATCTAAACACTAAACTATATACATCATACCAAAGAGATGCAAGATTTACAGGAACCATCAAATAAGGAGGCTGTTTAAGACTCATAAATTCTCTATATGAATTAGAAAAAGTAAGACAATTAGTTAATTTGCAATTTATGCAAGTAGTTTGATTTTTTAGGTAAACAAACATATTGGAGGAGAGCCAGAACAACCTAAAAAGAAGAATTATGATTAATTACAGTTTTGACCCACAATGAAAAAAGAGTGGGACCTTTTAATAAAGAGGAATGATTAGTAAAAATAGTAATAATCTTAGTATCCCATGTAACAGGCTGGGACATTGGAGGGTTTGGAATATAAGCCCAATAAGATTTTTTTTTTGAATAAATACAACCCACCTGGCTTGCTATAATAGCCAGTATAGCAATAAAAACAGTAGAGAGAGTAAGAGAAGTAATTTGAAACCGAACCAAGTCATTTGCATCAAGTGTCAGCACCTTTAGCTGTCCCCAAGTTGGTGGTTTGCAGGTTCTCGCAGCACTGTGGTGGGGATGAGAAGCCAGACATTTCTAATGAGGCGGTCCAGAACCCAAACAGGTGAAGTAAACTTTAGGCATTCTGATGATGAAGGGCATGGGAAGTGGTACCTGCTAGTAAAGGAAAAGCAAAAAATTACATAGCCTCATTAGTAAGAGCATTGCCTTTAGATAATGGACCAAGGAAGGGTAGAATGAGTATGAATAATGAGTAGCATAAACAGGTTCTATACTAGCACAAATATGTAATTGAATGGTCTGTAAAAGAACAATTATGCTAGTGGGGGAGAAGGAAAAGACAGCATGAAGACTAGCAGTTTTTAAATGACACAGTACACCTGTAACGTAATGTTCGTGTCGAGATTAAAAATTTTTTTGTAAAAACCTGACAAGCTGCAAACAGCTTAACTCATTGAGTGGAATTATAATCTGTTTGAAAACAAGAAGTAACACCATTAATAACAGTAACTGCTGTTTCAGAAGGGGAGCCATCTATAAAAATCAAGCTAGCATTTTGTAGAGGTTGAGCACTGGTAACCTGAAGAAAGATAAAAGAATGATTTTTTGCAAAAGTAAGAAGTGGAGAAGTAGGATAGTGGGAGTCCACTTGCCCAGTAAAGTGGGCTACAGCTAACTGCCACACAGGGCACGTTTTACAAAGTCAAGTTATCTGAGGAGCAGCGTAAGGTACTACAATTAAATCAGGCTTATGGCCAAAAAGCTTCCTGGCTTTTACATACCATGTTTGACATACTTAAGCCATTTTTTTATGCTTGAGCTTTCTATTTTTGTTTTATGCCATTTTTTTCTCTTCCTTTCCCTTTCCTTTTTTTCTTCAAACAACCAGTCATTCACCATAGAACAAAAATGTACCACATAAGACTTTTTCATATGCAATTATTTCTCTTTCCTTTATTCTTTCTTGCTAAAAACTTACCCTATACCAAACATCTTTTTTTATACTTTTCTTGACCTCAGAGCTATAACTAAATCAATAAGTTTATATGTAGTGGAAGGGCTTAGATAGGATCCAACATAGAACTATTAGGGAAATCCAAAGCTAAACAAAAGGCACCCAAAAAGCATAATGGTGAGGGCAAAGAATAATATGAGTTTTAATTTTGTATATAATGTCCCTTTCCAATAATGGAGCTGAACATGTTGGCATAACAAGGAAGGAGTGTTGAAACATTTTATATCCCAGAACACATGGAAGCAATAGCACAGTGAGGGGCCTGGATATAATGTCCTGCACTCCACAACTGAAGGGGGTGAAGGAAGGATTGGACCGGGAAATTCAAGTAGCGTTGAGTATGTAGCTCTTGCTAAAGTGGTAGACAAAAGCTGAAACGCTTCCCATTTATGTTTGCAGTCCTGCATTCTTTTCTCCTTCTTGTTGTTAAAGACTATAAAGGCCGTGTCCAATAGCTTTAGTTGAGGGGTTTGTGGGTCCTTCTTTCTTTTTAGGAGTTTGTACCTAATGTCCGGTGCTGACTGGGAGACAAAATACATAGCCAAAAGAGCTTGTCCTTCCAGAGAATTTAAACTGATATTAGTAAACTGCTGCAGTGTCTCAGAGAGGCAACTTAGAAACATTGTTGAATTTTAATCTGGTTTTTGAAAAACCTTTTTTATTTGTCTTAGTAGCCTATGGTTAGTTAACAGGATTAATTTATATGATTCCTATACTTTTGTCTGGAAAGAAGGTTGATATAGTCCTAGTTTAGATATAACTTGAGAGAAATTTATCATAAGAAAACAACAAATAAGAATTTTAACTTCCTTATATCCCAGCCACCCCCTTGAGAAGAGACCTATTAAGCCATGTGGGAACTTGAATGGGCTTTCCAAGTACACATGGGGGGTGGGGACTTGTTGCAGCTAGTAGGGCTGCCACCAGGAGGTTATTAAGCAGTGGGAAAAAGGAGGGAGTTGAGAAGTCTAGAGGCTGGGGTTAGGTGCTGTGGCCTTTGGCACTGGCCCCTCCTCCAAAGACAAAAGAGAAAGACTGGAGGCTGGGGTCAGGTGCCGTGGCCTTTAGCATCTGCCCCTTCTCTGAAGGTACAAGAGAAAGGCTGGATGCTGGGGTCAGGTGCCATGGCCTTTGGCACCCGCCCCTTCTCCAAAGGTACAAGAGAAAGACTGAAGGTCAGGGTTAGGCACCACGGCTGTAGACGCCAGCCCTTCCTTTCCAGATAAAGGTGGAGAGCAAGAAGGAAGAGAAACTGACAGAGCAGATTACAAGAAACAGGAGTAGTTAAACCAGCTGAGTCAGACTTTGAGTTAGAGGGAAAGCAGGAATCAGAGTTGTGGGAGGAACAGGAGAGGACAAAGGAGGTGAAAACTTTATTTGTTTACATTTTCTTTTTTAAAAAAACCCAGAATTTGCTCTGAAGACTTGTAATTTATTTCTTAAAGGAGAATTCTAAAACAAACAAATAACTAACAAGGTCATAAATAGTAATGCCAGGAATTTCTGGAGCCTGATGGCTTTTTCCAGGTTGAGTGTTTTCATAGTTTTCATAGTAGCATTAACGGCCCTTAAATTTTGTAAAAGTTTTCATTTACCTGATTTATTCTTAATAACAAATATAGGGGTTTTCCATGGACTAGTGGAAGGCTTAATGTGACCAGTTTCTAGTTGTTGCTGTTGCACCAAATCTTTTGCTGCCTTAAGTTTTTCTGACGGCATGATTTACAATATGATGGGGAGAGCTATACTTAAACTCCCTTTCCTGCAATTTAACTATTTGATTCTTAGCATTTGATGGACTCTTTCAACTATAGCTTGACCCTGAGAGTTATAAGGAATTCCTGTGGAATGAGAAACGCCAAATTGGACACAAAAACATCAAAAAGCCTTGGATGTATAAGCAGGAGCATTATCAGTATTTAATTGTTTTGGAATACCCAACTGTGGAAAGCAAAACCTCAGAGGGGAGAGGGTTAATAGGCTATCTCCCTTGGAATGTGAAACTCGTATCTTAAAGCTGCAGCATTTTGGTGGTGAATTTTATGGGATTGCTGAGCTTAATTGACTAAAGAATCTTCAAGGGAGAGGCACATGGCTAATGTTGTCAAGGTATTTGCTAATTGATTACCTTGACTCAGAAGTCCAGGGAGTCCTGAATGAGATTTAATATGACCTATAAAAAATGGTTGGTTTCTAACAATTATTAATTGCTGTAATTGAACAAGTAAATCAAGAATAGTTATCTTATTAACAGGAATGGTGGCCGTTTCAATATGAGGAAACAGTCCTTTTATATAATAAGAATTAGTATAGAAAAACAAGTTTTTTTCTCTCAAATCACAATGCCTCCCCCACTTTGGTGCTGCTAGGTCTTTTGGTGCCAGGGGCAAATTTAAAGTATCTGGATATTTTTCTTCATGATACCTAGCTGCTTCTTTTCCTGAGTTTTACTTATTCTCAGGGGGTAGAGGATCATCATCAACAGGAGCAGTGACTAACATTGCCTGGGAAGGAACAGGGGTTAATAGGGGAGTTCTTTCACCTGGTTCCTCTTTTACTTTAATGGGCATTTTATTAACCTCTTGTTGTGGATTTAAGACATCTCTAATTATATTTCACAATGCAAAAGCATTTATAAGCACTCGCTCTGGACCATGGAGAGTGTAATATAGCTTTAATTCCTCACCACACTTTGTCCATGTTGGTAAATTAATGGTGCCTTCTTCAGGGAACCAGGGGCACTGTACTTGTACAAAATAGAGAAAATGAGACAATAGTGTAGAGGAAACTTTAATTCCTCTTTTTGGTAATGTATCTATTAGAATACTGATGAACAGTTTTCTTTGCTTAGACTCTCTCTGGCCCATGATTTTATCATGGCTCTAGCACTTCTCACCTATCCTTTCCCTACTTATCTCTACGGGGGGCCCCAGGTGAGGTCCTATCCATCCCAAAAAGACAGAGAAAATATTACCTTCAAGCACCCCATGTTGGGTGCCACTTGCGGGGGTCCAGCCCCTGCTGAGTCATGAGGTTTCCTCAAGGAAAGACGGATAGTCAAAAGATGAAAACATTATACTCGGACACCTGCTTCCTGAACAGATGACAATTTAATGTTAGTTAACACAGAGCTTTTATACCATTCATAAAGGGGCAAGACAAAGAAAATTCCTTCATGTACATATGCTTTAAAAGTTACCACCATCTAGCGGTCTAGAAGTGACAAACAAGCCAAGAACACTATCTACTTTTAGTTCATGAGTCTTTATCATAAAGCCAAAAATGATAGTTTTAGTCCAAAGTCCCAAATTACAGTACTTGAAATGTCTCAGGAAAGTTTCCAAGTGTACATTTCTTCATGTAACAGTAGTTTTCCTTCTGGGGCTTCTATGACCTTCAGAGCTTTGTAATCACCTCTCTTATCCAGGTGTCTTCGTTACTTTTCTCTTATCCTGCAGTGTTTGTTTCTAAAGAGAACTCAAAAGAAGCTTTTAGTAATGTTTCCCAGGCCCCCAAGGTTGCTTTCTGTCTTTAGCTAATCTATCATAAAAGTGTCTGATTAGTATATTATGAGTTCAGTGAAAACCCACTCTATAAACGTTAACTTAGAGTTTTAACTATTGAATTAAGTAAAAACCTTAATGATTAATCTTTATCCTAAGTCTGTGAAAACAGTGATATAAATCACCTACATAACTCCTAGATAAGTGTTAGAACTTATAATGAATTCATAATGAACTTACTATAAACTTGTGCTTCTCAAAAACCTCATGTCTAAACACTAAACTACATAATTCTAAATCAAAAAATGAGTGAATATACTTATATCACTTTTTACTCAAGCAATATCTGGTAACTTATAACCAAGTGAAAGAAAGCATTCTTGATGTGCTTCAGAGGTTAACACCTGCATGTGTTAGAAAAGGCCAAACAGCATAGTGGGAAATGGAAAAATAAACCATGACATTTCCAGGTTAACTGTGAGTACTTCACATAAACATGCCATTTTCTTCTTCCACGACTGCACAGAATTTCTTCAGCCATACCAAACAGCAAAGGTGGAAGACAGAAGGGCCTCAGCTTCCTGGGTTCGCCCTGTGGCCCAGGGTCTTTGGCCCACCAGAACCCTGTCAATCAGGTGGACCTCCAAGTCCAGCTCCCAACAAACTTGCTCAGGAGTACACAGCCTGTGCTGGTGTTGGGAGCCAGCCAAGGAGGCCCGTCTGAGCATTAGGGATACAGGTGGGCTGTGGACCCTGAGACCACTAGGATGAGTTCAGGAGCTGATGACCCATTCGCTCTTCCCTTCTTTGCTGTTTGGCATGTCCCACTAGCAGGGACTTTGATGATCTAAGCATGAATCTCTGAGAATACAACAGGCATGGCTTACTTTAGGAGTCCAATGTTCCCGTTTCTCACAGACTGAGGTTTCAACTTTAAACTTAACATAATTCAAACTCAGGTCACGTTTGGGAGCCTTTAATAAGGTGCAAGCTTCTTTATAAAATTTAAAAGTATATTTGTAGAATTAGTATATACATATAAAGTGCTGTTTAAATCTTAATAATATAGTTAATTATCTAGAGTTACTAGAATCGGCCCAGAACAATTCCTTAGCAACTGGTTTGGGCTATAATTCCTTAGCACATTCCTTAGCAACTGGTTTGGGCTGTAATTAAGAGTTTCTATAGTATAGGTAGAATTAGCATAAAATAGAAAGGAATTGGGATTTAAGTTGGTCATTAGGTGTTGTGTATGCATAAGTTTTAAAAGTCATTTATTATTAGAATATTATGATATTAGAATTGTACTGCTTTTGAGGAATATTAACCAAGCATGAGGAACAGTGAGGTAATTTTGGGATCCTCCTTCCTCATGCTTGAGGAAACACCTGGCAGGTGGGGGACGTCCCTCATTCACCTGGCTTTATGTTTATGTAAAAGTTTTGTGATTTAATTGGGATTGTTCTTCCTCATGCCTGAGGAAACACCTGGTGGGTGGGGGACACCCCTCACCCACCTGGCTTTGTGTTCACATGAAAGTCTTGTGATTTAACCTGTGAAACTTTAGGATAAAAGGCTTATGGTTAATCCCATTAAATGACTTCTGCACTAGACAGAGTCCAGTCTCTTTATTTCTCTCCCCCCGTCTCTCTCTTTCTTTCTCCTTATTTCTCCAGAATAATCACCAATGCCACCACACCTCCCAGGGACCCTCTAAATCTCTTTGCAGGGGCTGGCCCCCCACATGCTGGCAGGCAGTAATCAGAAACAAAATGTCCCTTTTGATGCGATGTTTTCAAGAAAGTTTACATTTGAGAGGTGGAATAGCATATAGGTTTATCCTACTTCTACTTTTCTTTTCTCTTTCACCTTCCAAAAGCTGTCTTACAATCCCCTCCTTTATCAGCAGTAAACCATATTTCAAAATCTTTTTACTTCTCAGAGATTCCCCATAAAAATATTTTTTTCAATGATCATGTATAAAATGCAAAAAAAGGTTAAGCCAATATTTGTTCATAATGACTGTATGAAAAAGTCATCTTATTCTTAACTTTTTTGTTGTTGTTTTGTTTTGCTAAGAAGTAAACAGGGTGGCAGGGCACAGTGGCTCACACCTGTACTCCCAGCACTTTGAGAGGCCTTGGCTGGAAGGCTGCTTGAGTTCAGGAGTTCAGAGACCAGCCTGAGCAACATGGGAAGACTTCTGCACTACAAAAAAATTTTAAAATATTATCAGGGCATGGTGGCGCATGCCTGTAGTTCCAGCTACTGCAGGTTGAGGCGTAAGGATTGCTTGAGCTGAGGAGCTTGAGGTTGCAGTGAGCAGTGGTGGTGCCACTGCACTTCAGTCTAGGTAACAGTGAGAGCCCAATTAAAAAAAAAAACCAAAAACCAAAAAAAGCCAACAAGAAGTTTACAAGGTTAGTCTTATCTGAGACTAGTAAAGGTCATACCTACATTACTGGGAGGAAAAGAAAGCATGATAAATAATTTGTTAAACAATACTTTATCAATACACACATTCACACACAGTTTTATGAAATTTTATGGAATAAATTTGTTTGATGAAATTTTAAAAGTAGGCGTGCTGACTGCATGACACCTTTTTTTTTTTTAATTGAGATCTTATTTTGTCACCCAGGCTGGAGTACAGTAGTGCTCTGCTCACTTCAGCCTCAAACTCCTTGTCTCAGGTGATTCTTCCACTTCAGCCTCCTGTTTTAGCTGAGACTATAGGCATGAGTCATCATGTGCTCTACAAACTTTTTATTTATTTTTTGTTGAGACAATGTCTTGCTGTTGCTCAGGCTGGTCTGGAACTCCTGGGCTCAAGCATTCTTCTTGCCTTGGTGTCCCAAAGTGCTGGGATTACAGGCATGGACCACCATGCCCAGCCTGTATTACACTTCTTAGTCAACATTTATATCAGTGTCTTCCATGTGAACAATTAGTAACATGCTTATTATCAGTCACTATACATTTAATGTAGATAAGCAAGTCTACAGTTCCATTTTAATGCCTTTGGGCATACTTCTGTGAAGAAGCCAAAATTAAATAATAGTGTGAATTATACATGCACTAAAAAAAGGAGAGCTCTACTAGACTTTATGGTGTAAAGAAAAATGAATGAAGATATGAGCACTTGATCAAATAAGAATGCAAATGAAAGGATTTCCTATCTCAAGATGTAGTTAGTGTTATATCTTCATGTTCTATGTTTAATACATGTGTTGTATCAGCAGGATGAGTTTGGCTTCAGCTCATTATATATGGGATCAGAGTGAACTCATTGGAAGCAAGAGGAATAGACTTTTGGAATGGGAAACATAGAGCCAGTGATACAGATTTTTTAGGTCAGCCTGGGCTTCGAGAATGTCAGCTCAGTGGGTCAGCTAGCCAAATCCCAGAGAGTGTCAGCTCTATGGCTGACAAGCTTTGCCCCAGGAATGTTGGCTTTAACTGGCTGGCTAGCCAAGTCCTGAGAGTGTTGCTGATTCAGTGGGCTGGCAAGCCTAGCCCCAGAAGTATCTCTGCTTCTGAGTCTTGTCTTCTGCCAGTGGCTCTCCCAGTTCAGCTGACTCTGTTGCTAGCAAACCAGCCTCTGGATGATGCACGTCTCTTAGGCTCTGATGATCTTCTGCAGATCTGTAGCTCTTCAGGTCAGGGTTCTTGTCTCATGCCCAGGAAGAATGAGGGACACAGACAACCAGAAAGCTGAGAAAGCAGGATATATTGAGAGGACAGAAAATCTCCCAGAGCAGTAGGGAACCCAAGGGGGTTGCTGATTTTGGGACAAAACCTGTTGCTTATATAACCCTAAGACAGGGTCTATTGGCTAGCACCAGCTGTGAGCTGATTGTCAGCACTAGCTGTGCTGGTTGGTCAGTACCAAGGACCAATTGATGGGAAGTAGGGGCCTAATGGTGAGCTGATTGGTCAACACTTAGCAGTGAACTGATTGGTTGTTTTTCTATCCCAGCAGTGAGTACTTAACCTATAGCTTTAGAGGCTTATAGGGAACTTGTTTACCAACCCAAGAGTATCAGCCCAAGCGGTCTGCCAGAAGGTCGCTACATTATTAGTGGGGAACCCGCCCTGTCCCTCTGCCTAGTTTTTGTCTGGCTATCTCTGTTCACACCATGATTGATTCTTTCTCTTGATTGAAGAAGATGTGGTTCTTACTGTCACATCAGTGTAAGTATGAATATCAGTTTTGACAATATTATATCACTCAAGTCATTCTGTTTTATTTTCTCTCTCTTACTTTGCTGTATTCAGAAAATTAGCCTAATCAATTACACTAAGAGAATCATCAATATGACAGGGATATCGGTGTAACATTTCTAAAAATTTTATTGTGGTTTTGGAATGTTGTAGTTTACTTTCTTTCCCCAATATAGTATAAACTACATTTAAAGGTCATTTAAGCTTTAACATAGAAAAAAGTGAAGAAGATTCCAGAGCATGGAACATTTGTGGGGAAAGTTGCCAATGTGAAACTAGTAGAGCCATATGAAAAGAGAACTTGACTGTTTTAGAAACTAGAGCCAGATTAAAATTAGAGTAAATTATTTGGAGTCAGCAGAAGGTTTAGGACAAATTTTATCCACTTTACAAATTATTCTAGATCAGTTTCCTCACATTCTGATGGTCTCTGAAATGTTATTGAAGATAACAGTAACTCATACAGTTTGATTTACATGAATTTGCATTAATGTATCTGCTTTCACTTTTACCATTTTAAACTAAGCACATTTAGTTTGACATTTTATGTTCAGCCAAGCCCAAGTGAGCTTCCAAATTGAACATAAACCTGATGAACTTCAGCTAACTCTATGGGGTTCACAAGGTTTTGACAAGTATTGTCATATTTTACAAAGAAACATGGAGATGAACTCAAATGGAATCATAAAACCCCATGAATTCTCAATAATTTACTATAAAAACTGGATGACGCAACTAAATTGAAATAGTGAATCTTGGTCTCAGCTAATCCAGAAACAATGAAACATTTCATTTAGAAACCTGAACAAGGTCTAGACAAATTTGACTTTTTTCTAAAATTGAACTCCCAAATAGCTGAGTTTGCAAGCTATTGGATTTGAAATGCAATTTTTGTCACTTGCTGAGAAAGAAAAGGGATGAATTTTTAAAAGTCATACAAAGAGAAAAGGAGGGGTGACCCCTTGGTCCCCTCCAACTTTGGAAGCTTTTCTGTCATCTCAATAAATCTTGCTTTTCAAAGAGAGAGAGAGAGAGAGAGAGAGAGAGAGAGAGAGAGGTGTATTTCTTTTCTTCTTTTTTTATTGTTTGCCTCTTATTTTGATTTTTTACAATTCATTATGCTAAAAGTCTAAATATTTGTATGGGGTTGATACTATCTATTGTTCATTAACCTTGTGGTTTCTTCTTTTATATGCTTTAATGTTCTTGTCAACAATAATTCAGATAAATTTTAATCTATATGTTTTAAATTATTTCTTATTTTACATTTGATTTTTGATTCCACCAAGTATTTATCTTGGTGTATGTTAATAGATAAAGATGTAATTTCACCAGGCTTTAAATTGGTTGTCTTGGTACTATTTATTGAGTAGTTTTTGATTTCTTTCTTGCAATGTAATTAAAAGGGACTATTTCTAGGCTATTTTTAAAAAGTTAACCTATATGTTGATTAGTCATTACTAATCTATATCAAAAAGTTTTAGGTTATTCTCACTTATTTATCCTATCTAGAAACACTTGTCAAATTAGTGATTTTGCTAATGCATCTAAATAAGGATATACATGTCCCCATATACTTCTCCTCTATTATTTTGAATCAAGTAGTTTGTTTAGAATATCAAAGCTAAATATAGATTTCTTGTTTTCCTCCCATCTACTTTGATTCATATGTGTACATTTTGAAGGGATTCTTCACAGGATAAGTTTAAGCCCTGCGGAGTCAGTATTATATTAGAGCAGAAAAGGGGAAGGCCAATTTGTCATGGGACATAGGCTAGTCTTCTAGAGGCCAAATCACTGAAGTGGCTTGGCAGTATGTCTAAACTATATGATCTACTTTCTTTTTCTTTTTAAAACATACTTTTTATTTTAAAATTGTGGGGTACAGTTAAGGATTGGGTATACAAATGTTCATCATTCAGGCAACCTTGTTGATAAAGGGTGTCCTCCTGTCCCCAGACAGATACTGACTACCATTAATCCCACCTCCTTTCCCCTCTCTGCCCCCCCCACATAGTTTCCCACCACTGTCAATCCTTTTCTTATAATATTACAATAGATGTTCAAGGTCTACTTCTGAGTGAGAACATGTGATACTCAGATCTTTGTTTCTGTGAGAGATCACTCAGTATTATAAACTCTAGTTCCATCCAGGTTGCTGTGAAGTTCATGATTTTGTTCTTTTTTATGGGTGTGTAGTATTCCATCATGTATATGTACCACATTTTTAAAAACCAGTCCTCTTTTGATGAACAGCATAGTTGGTTCCAGGTTCTTGCTATTGTGAACAATCCTGCAATAAACATACGTGTGCAGGTATCTTTTTTTATAGAGTGATTTGAGTTCTTCAGGGTATATTGCCAATAGGGGGATTGTGGGGTCATATGGGAGGTCAATATTTAGAGCTTTTGGCAATCACCACATTCCTTTCCACAGAGGTTGCACTAGTTTACACTCCCACCAACAGTGTAGAAGTGTTCCCTTTTCACCACATCCTCTCCAGCATCTGTTATTTTTTGAGT
>NW_007073759.1:115868-125728 GCF_000164805.1 Carlito syrichta
TTTTGCTTTGCAGAAGCTTGTCAGTTTAATGAGGTCCCACTTGTCTATCTTATCTCTTATGGCCCATGCGTTTTGGGTTTTGTTCAGAAATTGGATGCCAGTTCCAATTTGCGTAAGGGTGTATCCTGCATTTTCTAATGTTCTTATGGTGTGAGGTTTTACATTTAGGTCTCTGATCTGTTTAGAGTTAATTTTTGTGTATGGGGATAGATAGGGGTCTTGTTTGATTCTTCTGCATGTGGTCAGCCAGTTTCCCCAGCACCATTTACTGAATACGTTCTCCTTTCCCCAGTGGTAGGTGGTGAAGGCTTTGTTGAAGATGAATTGGTTGAGAAATTGAGGTTTTGTTCCTGGAATCTCAATTCTATTCCATTGGTCTATATGCCTGTTCCTGTACCAATACCAAGCTTTGATTATTGTAGCTTTATAGTAAAGTTTGAAGTCTGGTAATGTGATACCTCCTGCTTTTTTTTTTTTTTTTTTGGCTGAGGATTTTTCTGGCTATTCTTGGTCATTTATGTTTCCATATGAATTCCTGTGTTGTTTTTTCTAAGTCTGAGAAGAATGTTGCTGGTAATTTGATGGGTATTGCATTAAATCTGTAGATTGCCTTAGGTAAGATGGACATCTTCACAATGTTGATTCTTCCAATCCGTGAGCATGGGATATTTTTCCACTTGTTTGTGTCATCTTTGATTTCTTTGAGCAGTGTTTTGTAGTTTTCATTGTTAAGGTCTTTCATGTCTCTGGTTATGATAATGCCAAGGTATTTCATTTTTTTGTGGCTATTGTAAATGGGATTGTAATTTTTATTTGGGTTTATGTTTGTTTATTATTGGTATAAAGAAATACAATTGTCTTTTTCACATTTATTTTATACCCTGAGACTTTGCCAAAGTCCTTTATCAGTGCAAGGAGGCTTTTGACAGATATTCTTGGGTTTTCAAGGTACACAATCATGTCATCTGCAAAGAGAGATAACTTGACTTCCTTTTTTCCTATTTGCATACCCCAGATCGCCTTCTATTTTCTGATTGCTTTAGCCAGGACTTCTAATACTATATTGAACAGGAGGGGAGAGAGTGGGCAGCCTTGTCTTGTTCCTGTTTTCAGGGAAAATGGTTCCAATTTTTGTCTCTTTAGGAGTATATTAGTTGTGAGTTTCTCATAGATGGCTTTTACTATTTTGAGGTATGTTCCTTGTATGCCTAGATGTTTGAGGGTTTTTATCAAGAAGGGTGCTGGATTTTATCAAAAGCTTTTTCTGCATCTAATGATGTAATCATGTGGTTTTTGTTCTGACACCTGTTGATATATTTAATTAAATTTATTGTCTTATGAATGTTGAACCAGCCCTGCATTCTGGGGATGAAGCCTACTTGGTCATGATGGATGAGTTTGGAGATGTGTTGTTGAATCTGGTTTGTTAAGATCTTATTCAGAATTTTGGCATCTATGTTCATCAAAGATATTGGCCTGTAGTTCTCTTTCTTTGTTGGGTCGCCTGGCTTGGGTGTCAATGTGATGTTAGCTTTATAAAATGATTTGGGGAGGGTTCCATCTTTCTCAGTTGCTGGAATACTTTCAGTAGGATTGGTATCAGCTCCTCCTTAAATGTCTTATAGAATTCTGCTGGAAAACCATCTGGTACAGGTCTTTTTTTTTTTTTTTTTTTTGCATTAGTTTACTTATTACATAGTCAATTTCCTTGATTGTTATTGGTCTATTTAGGGTCTTGATTTCTTCTTTTGTCAACCTAGGCAGGTTGTGTTATGTCAGGAAGTCTTCCATTTCCTTAAGGTTTTCAAGTTTGTTTCCATATAAATGTCCATAGTAGTCTCTAATGATCTTTTGTATTTCTTCCAGGTCAGATGTGACCTCACCTTTTGTGTTTCTGATTGTATTTATTTGGACTTTTTCTATTTTTTTCTTGGTCAGTCTAGCTAGGGGACCATTGATCTTGTTTATCCTTTCAAAGAACCAGTTTGCTGTTTCATTGATTTTTTTGTATTATCTTTTTGTCTTGTATGTCCTGGATTTGGGCTTTTATTTTGGTCATCTGGATTCTTCTGCTGAATTTAAGGTTTTAGTGGTCTTGCTTTTCCAGCTTCCTAAGGTGATTTGTTATGCTGTTAATTTGTGATCCTTCCATTTTCTTCATGTGGATTTGTCGAGATATGAATTCTTCTCTTACTACAGCTTTCATGGCATCCCAGAGATTTTGGTAAGATGTTTCTTCATTTTCATTTGTTTCCAGGTATCTTTTAATCTCTGTTTTGATTTCATCATTGACCCAGGAGTTTTTTTAGCATCATGCTATTTAGTGTCAGTGTCTTTGTGGGTTTGGGGGGAAACTTGGTGTTGATGTTTATTTTTATTCCATTGTGGTCCGAAAAGGTGCATGACAAAATTTTGATCTTTTGAAATTTGTTTATGCTTAATTAAAGGCCAAGTATGTGGTCGATTGTAGAATACGTTCCATGCAGTGATAAGTAGAATGTATATTCCATAGTCATTGGGTGGAGTGCTCTGTAGGTATCAATTAAGTCCATTTGGTCAAGAGTCACATTGAGGTTCTGGTTCTCATTGCTGAATTTTTGTCCTGATAATCTGTCTAGGGTTGTGAGTGATGTATTAAAGTCCCCATCTATGATAGTGTTAGAGTCAATATCTTTTTTGAGTTTTCCTAGAAGCGGCTTTATGAAAGTTGGTGCTCCTATGTTGGGTGCACATATGTTTAGGATAGATATTTCTTGTTGATGGAGTGAACCTTTTATCATTATGTAGTGGCCTTCTGTATCATTTTAAATTTTTGATAGCTGAAATGGTATTTTGTCTGAAATTAGGATCGCAACTCCTCCTTTCTTTTGTGTTCCATTCACCTGAAAATTTGTTTTCCATCCTCTTGCTTTGAGTCTGTGAGTGTCCTTTCTAGTGAGATGGGTCTCTTGAAGGCAATATATTGTTGCCTGGTGATATTTTATCCATTTTGCCATTCTATGTCATTTCAGTGGTGCATTTAGTCCATTCACATTCAGGCTAATTATTGAAGTGTGAGAGTTGATCCCTATCATAAGGTTCTTATTGAGTTGTTGTTGTTCCTCTTTGTTTGTTGCCTTTCTTTTGGTTTTGGGGTTGGTTCATGTGTGTTTTACTGTTTTTCCTGTCCTCTTGTGAAGAACATTGTTGTTCTTTTTTCCTTTTCTTCTGTGTTTAGTACTTTCTTAAATGTTTCTTGTATAGGTGGTCTGGAGGCAGCATAAGTTCTTAGGGATTGGATATCTGGGAAAAAAATTAATTCTCCCTCACTGATGAAGCTTAGCTTGGCTGGGTAGGCTATTCTTGGTTGAAATTATTTATCTTTTAGAACTTTAAAGATAGGGCTCCAAGATCTCCTAGTCTGGAGTGCTTCTGTAGACAAATCTGCTGTTATTCTAATTGGTCTCCCACGGTAGGTGATCTGCCCTTTTTCTCGCTGTTTTTAGGATTTTTTTATACCTACTTTCTTTAGGTGAATTATTATGTGTCTGGGAGTTGGTCATCTCATTTGTTATCTTGTAGGGGTTCTCTGTATCTCTTGTGTTTGGATTTTCACATCACTGATGATATGAGGTAAGTTTTCTTAAATCATCTCATAAAATTTTTGTTCCAGGGTGGCCTCTCTCTCTCTTTGTTTCAGGAAGTCCAATTACTCTTAGGTTTGGTCTCTTGAAGTAATCACTCATCTCTTGAAGGTTTTGTCTTTTTAAGCTTCTTTACTATGTTTTTGACAGTTTGGGTTAGTTCTATATTTTGGTCCTCAAGCTCTGAGATTTTTCTGCTTGGCTAATTCTGCTTTCCATGCTTTCAGTTTGTTATTTATTTTATTCTCAGTATTCTTTACTATTGTTATCTCAGTTATCAACTCCTTTCTAGTTTCTTCTTGTCTCTCCTCAATTCTTTTTAATCTCACCATTAATGTCTTGATATCTAGGTTTGTAGTTTGAGACCAGTCATTCTGGGGGCTCTTCATTGTTTGCATTCTGAAGTCAGTTTTCTCAAGGTCTGCCCTCCCAGGGGTCTGGGAGTGACCCATGTTCTTCTTTTGTTTTTTCTCCATTTGTGTAGATTTTTCTCTCTCCCCATTCCCTCCTCTTCTTTAATTCTGTTTTTCAGGGAAGGTGGGGTTGCTTTTGCTTCGCTTGTGCAATCTGTTCTTCCTTATGAGGGTCCTCTGGCTTTGTTCACATTTGAGGCTGGACTGTGGGTTTGGGGCTGTACTTTTTGTAATTTTGAGGTTTAATTGAGGAGGAAGCTATGATTCAGAATCTATCTGCAGATCCCAGTATCCATCAACAGGTGTATGGGCACACTGGAACCCGTTTCTCACTGCCTTACAATTTGTCTGTGCAGCAGGGTTTAAGCTTGTTCCCTGGAACAAAAGGAAGTATGAAAAAGGAAAATAATGGAAGAAGAGGGGGTCAAGAGGAGTCAGATAGAGAGAAGAGTGAGAGGGAAAACAGACATACATACCAACTAACAAATGAAAAAGAGACACAAGGCCAGAAAAGAGTGAAAAACAGACACACAAACAAAATTCCTTAAAGCATACCAGTAATCACACAAAGATAGTCCAATAAAATCTTGCCTTTTGATGCATTTTTTGCCAACACAAACAGGTAGTCTAAATCAAAAAGCAAACAAAAGTGAGCATAACAAACAGTCAAAATAATAAAATCAAAAATCAGAATAAGAAACCAGACTAGCTCTGGAATCTTTCCTGAGTGTCTAAAGTCTCTTTAGCTCTGATCTCTAGCCTTTCCCCTTTGCTTTCATTGCAGGCAGTTAGATTTACTCCATGCTTGGGTTGGTTCCCTTGGCTTGCTGCCTGAGAGGTCTGCGACAGGACTAAGTTGCCTGTATCTGATTCAGCGTGGGGGGGGGCCATTTGTCTCCTGTTACCTTAGAAACAAAGGTTGGAGGCTGCTTGTTGATGGGTGGGGTAGTGCAAATCCCTGCCTAGAAAATGGCTGAGGTGGGCAGTTCCTCTTTTGTAGATCCTTTCTCTCCACCCATTCTTTCTCTCCACTCACCTGGGTCCATGGGCGATCCACTATGATGGGCTGTGGTGGAGTGTCTCCAGTGTCAGGCACCAGGGATCAGCAGCACAGCTAGACGCTGGATCTGGTATGCCGCCAGTGGCCTGTAGTGGAGGAGGGAGCTGAGGATTCCCTCTTCTGGAGCTGAGAGTTGAGAGTGGCTGATCAGCACCTCCTTAAGATATACTGCTCCCTTACACAACCATGGGGTCCCACACTGGGTGCCTCAGCCAGAGTGGGGACCGGAGGTCCAAAAGGTGGGTGGTGAGTGGTGACAGTGGCTTTGGGCCCCACACAGGGCACTTCAGCCAGGAATGGAGCTGGTATCTCTCTCGAGAGGTATTTTTTATTATCCTGATTGTATATTAAAGGGAACATCAACAGTATTGATTCAAGTAATTTAAAAGGAAGTTCGCTTTTGTAATAAAGTTGGCTACATATTATTTGTTACTTTTTTAAATTAAAAGCTGGATTTTACTTCTATTTCCATTAAAAATGGACTGATCAATGACCTGCCAATATAGTATATTTGAAATTAATGCTATTCCAGTTCCTCTGGTTCTATCATTTACAAAATTTGTCAGGTCCTGTGTTCTGTATTTTGAAACATTTGTTTTTGGTTCTCTGCATCATCATGTAAGTAGCATACTTAATAGACCACTAATCCAAAAAGATGGTTCTGTCTTAGCAAGACCTCTAGATATTTCTGCCAACACTCTTGCCAAGTGAGTGAAGATGTTCTCATATTTCCACATTAGCCCAAGAATGAATTGAGTAGCTTGAGTGATTTTTGGCACTACTACTTGGTGAATATTGCCAACCCAAGTCCTGCTTTAATTTCTGACCAGAATTTATTGGTTGAAGTCATAAAATTTGGGGGAATTTTGTTACCCAGAAACATAAAATGACTTACATTATTAAATTAATCTACTTGTTTGTTGTCTATAAGGTCATTGGAATATATTGGGTTCTTATAAAGATTGTTTTTATCACCACATTCTGGAAATAATTTGATAAGTTTTATAAAGTTTGAACTGAAAATGTCAGTTTATTTTAAGAAAGTAATAACACTGCTAACCAATCAATTATTTTTTCAAACTTAATAACTCTTCAGAGCTTGCCCTGACATATAGCACCTAAAATACAAGCCAAAAACTTAAAATCAACCTACATTAAAAAACCCCAAAATACTTAAAACAGTAATACAAAGTACAAAGAAGTATGAGATATGTAAATACTTGTTTAGCATTTCATCCAGAGGTTTTAAACAAGTCACCATAATCTCATATTTGTTCGCTCACAAAACCGACACTCAGAGTTAGCTATTTTTCTATTGATTCTGATTTTTGCTGTATAGATGACCAATTTCTGCAACGTTTATTCAACAAGTCATGCAGTCAATAACAGAACAAAAAACACCATGAAGAACAGACTATTTTTGAATGTTTTATTGCAAAAGCTTGGCAATAGTTTTAAACATGTAAGTTATATTGATGCTTATTCTTTCATAAAATAATTATATATCTTTGAGAGTAATGCCTTAAGAACAACTGCAATATATCAATGGAGAATTTTAAGTTAAAATATTTTTACTTATTTGTAAAGTTAAATTACTTGATAAACTGTGAAAATGTTAATACAAAGCAATATCAAAAAGAAAGTCAAGAGAACACAGGAAAATAATGAGTAAATTTACTGCTACATAATAGTCATTTATAGAGTGAAAAGATGATAGCAAAATGCCTAAATCAATCGTTTATCATTATGTTGTGATTTAGCTTAATAAATAATAATAAATTTTTTGGTATTCTCTACAAGTTCAAATCACAAAAATTAGAAATCATTCTTTATCTTTGTATCTAGGTCTAAAAATATTAGCTTTGTAGATTCTACCTCTTCAATATTTTTGCATGTATTTTCCATAGAATTTGAATGTATTCTGTTTGAATGTCTTTGTGTCCTCTGTTTTAATCTCTATATCATGTTTCTATCACTTTTATAACACCTCTGAGAAGAGGGGGTATAGATGTTGCCACTTTCCTGTTTCCTAAAGTAGATCTTTCTTTTCATGGAGATATCCAAAATGTTGATATGTCCTTTATTATGTTAAGTAGAAATAAAATTATTTTTTACTTCCATTTGTCTCTTTTAACCCTTGGGGACAGATAGAACACTTTGTCCATTTTCATGGATTTTTAATTATATATATTATATTCTTAACATTAGGTAATCTCTCCAATAAAGATGATAACATTCTTTAATCAATCTTACCATAAGACATTTCACCATCCTCATATGGCTACTCTGAATACGATTCTCTTGAAACACGAAACTCAGAATTAAATACAATCAATTAACTGTGACCTGAACAGCATAGAGTGTATCAGAATGACATCAATTTATTTTAGTGTTGTAATTAGTTAATTCATACATTGAACTATTCTTGAACAATTACTTTTTCTATATATTGTTCTAATACAGGAATCAAGCTTGTTGAAGTAAAAGAGAAAACATCAGAAGTTCTGTTATTATAAAGCATATGTTTAGTGTATATGTATCTATATGGGTGGGGGGAATGTTTCAGAGACAATACAATACAAGTAAAACATTAGTAAATTGTATTTTATACTAGAAGATAAAAAGTAGTACAAAAAATTAGAGACGGGCATTGGGGAAGAAACATACAGAATAATGGAGTTTTGAATGTGAATGTAGTTGGAAAAGTTAACCATAGAAGGAGATATTTGAGCAATGACTTCAAGAATTGACCATATACAGACTGGAGTAAGTCATTTCAAACAAGAAGATAAATTCAAGACTATGAAGATGAAGTAAGTTTGGTACATTAGAAAAAAAGTTGATTATCTAGTAAGTATAATATGGGTAGCCAGTGTGATTTTATTTGACAATTTAAATACTTTTTCTCTCATTCTTCATTTACTTTTACTTTGCTTGATTTGCTTCAGCACTGTGAATATCAACAATATATTTGCTATCATTCATAAATGTTGTGTTACATATGATTTGATTCACACGATTGCTTATATTATTAATTAGGGTAAAGTTCAGATCAGATTCCTGAACTACAGCATTAAAAAATTCCTTGCTGCTTGTTAAGAATCATAATTATCACACTTTGGTTATGGCAAAAAAAAATTTTTCAAGAAATTTAATTGTTCCATTACAGGCATTTTTATATACATATACTTAAAGGGTACACGTGCAGTTTTTGTTACCTAGATTTAGGTATTGTGTATTGGTGAAGTTTCAGTTTTTAGTTTAGCCATGACCCAGATAATGTACATTTTACCCATTAAGTAATTTGTCCTCTCTCATCCTTCTGCCACCCTCCCGATAGTCATTTTAAAATTTGATTTTGTATATAAAATATGATATCTCTCTACATAAAAATGAATGCTAAAATAGAATCAGTACATTTTCGTATGAAATCATATATAATATGTTTAACATATATTTATTTCAAGGTAAGGTGAGATCACTTCTACTTCTGGTAGTTAAGTAGAAACATTGTGGAACAATGAGTTATGGACTGGGACTCACATAGGGAGAGGATAACAATGACTCAACATTGGAGACAGAATAAAGAAAAAAGACTCAGAGATGTGGGGGCAAAGTGTATCCAGCAGTGGGAAGACAGAGAAGTTTGAAGCTAAAATGTAGCATCTAAGGCTAGAAGAGATGTTAAAGTCACATTGTGAAAGTCCTTAAAAAAGACGTATAAGGCATCACAACCTGAAAAAGTAATTAGAAGGCTTTGCTTGGTCTTTGACCACAACTTAAAAAAATAAAGTTATGCAGAAGAGCTTAGAAGTTGTTAAGTATGAAGATTAGAAAAAAGAAAAACTTTTACTGCCAACTTTAATCAAAGGAGTAGATGAATGTCATGAATTTGGGAGAGTGAGACATCTCTATTTCCAAAAGACCAATGTCTGTAACTGTTCCTAGGTCTTGGTAAATATTTATAAAAATATTGAATAAGCTATTTAATCTGACAATTAATTAGTCTTGGTTAAAGTGAAAATCAAAAGGTGAACTATACTAAGAATGAAATTTCATTTCTATGTAACACAAAAACAAGTAAATCAAAACTGAACAAGTATGTAATCATGGCAACAATTCAATTTTAAAATAAGAAATATGTAAGAATATTTATTTCCAGTGTGCTCTGTCAGCCAAGTCTGTGACATGACAGCCTAGACAGCTAATGCTGTTTTAGGCTTCATTATTGTAAACATAGCACACAAATCAAGAAGGTTACAGTCTCTATGGGTATTGGTCAGAAAGCATATGGTATGCTAGGTATGGTGTTTCCTCCTGAAAGACACAGCTCTACTTTTTGCAGGATAATAACTAGAACCATGTTTAGGGTTGTGATCAATTTACCTTCAACTTCTGTTTAGTGCTTCATTCTCGGCTGTCAAATTCTCTGACTTGTTCATCTGCAAACATTTTCAGAGCAGTCTCACCCCAAACCTACAGGGGTCCAGATTCTACAGTTAGTACTATGTTATTGATTTGAAATTTGATTAAAGAGTAGGTTCTACTGGAAACAACCATGCTGCCCATCAAAAGAGGACTGGATTAAAAAAATGTGGTACATATACACGATGGAATACTACGCAGCCATAAAAAGGAACAAAATCATGAATTTCGCTGCAATCTGGATGGAACTAGAGTCTGAGAAAATGACGGATGGTACTGGGAAACTATGGGGGGGAGGGGGATGGGATTAACAGTAGCAAATATCTGTCGGGGGATGGG
>NW_007073759.1:125748-156024 GCF_000164805.1 Carlito syrichta
TTTTACAGGGTGCTGAATGAAATGTCATTGTACACCTAACCCTTAACTGTACCCCACAAAACCATAATAAAAAATACTGATTAATGAAAAAAAAAAGATATGACATGGAATGACATGACATGACATAACATGACATGAAACAAAATTACATGAAATGACATGAAATGATATGAAAGAAAAATGACATGATATGTAATGAATTGTAATTAAATAAAATGACATAAATAGACATCACAGAAAATGAAATGACACCAAAAGAAATGAAATGTAATGACATCACATGGAATAAAATGAAATTAAATGAAATGAAACAAAATGAAATGACATGAAATCAAACGAAAAGACATGAAATGAAATGAAACCAAAGGAAAGGACAGGAAATAAAAAGATATGGAATGAAATGAAATGAAATCACATGACATAAAATCAAAAGATATGAAATGAAAAGAAATGTCATGAACGGACATGAATGACATGAAATGGCAAGCCATGACATGACATGACATGAAATGAAATGAAATGACATGACATGATATGTAAAGAAATGACATTAAATGACAGTAAATGAAATGAAATGACATGACATGAAAAGATGAAAGGAAATGACATGAAATAACATGAAATGAAATGATATGAAGTGACATGAAAGGACATAAAATGACATGAAAGGAAATGAAATGTAATGAAAGGAAATGACACGAAATGATGTGAAATCACATGACATGGCATGAAATGAAATGAAATACAGTGAAATGACATGAAATGAAATGAATTGAAATGAAATGAAGTGACATGACATGAAATGACATGACATGATATATAATGAAATGAAATGACATGAAGTGACATAAAATTACATGAAATGATGACATGAAATGACATGACGGGCAATAAATTGAAAGGAAACGACATGACATGATATGAAATGAAATGAAATGAAATGAAATGGAAAGAAGTGACATGAAATGAATTAAAATGACATAAAAAGTCATGAAATGTCATGAATCAAATGACAAGAAATGAAATGTAATGAAATGAATTGAAATGAAAAGACATTACTTGAAATGAATTGAAATGAAATGACATGACATGAAATGACATGACATGAAATGACATGAGATGACATGAAATGAAATGAAATGAAATGCCATGAAATGATATGAAATTGTATGACATGACATTAAATGGCATAAAATGACATGACATGGAATGACATGACTTGAAATGACATGATATGAAATAAAATGAAATGACATGACATGAATTGAAATGATATGATATGAAAAGACATGACATGAAATTAAATGACATGAAAGAGCATGAAATGACATGACATAAAATTAAATGAAATGACATGGAATGAAATGAAATGAAAAGAAATGACATGAAATTATATGAAATGACTGGAAATGACATGAAATCAAATGAAATGACATGAAATCAAATGAAATGACATAAAAAAAGAAATGACATGAAATGGATGACATGACATGAAATCCAATGTCATGAAATCAAATGAAATGAAATAAAATTCAATGAAATGAAATGAAATGACATGATATAAAATAACATGACATGAAATGAAATAAAATGAAATGACATCAAATAACATGACATGATATGAAAGGAAATGAAATGATATGACATGAAAGAAAATGAAATGCTTTGAAATGACAGGAAATGACATGACATGACATGAATTTAAATGAAATGAAATGACATGATATAAAATAAAATGAAATACAATAAGATGACATGACATGACAGGACATGTAATGAAAGAAAACTAGACAAAATGATATGAAATTAAATGAATGACATGGAATGAAATTAAATGAAATAAAATGAAATGAAATCAAGTGAAATGACAGAAAATGAAATGACATGACATAACATGAAATGACATGACATGAAATCCAATGTCATAAAATGAAATGACATAAAATGAAATGAAATGAAATGAAATGACTATATGAAATGAATTGAAATGAAATGAAATGACATGACATGAAATAGCATAAAATGAAATAGCATGATATGAAATGAAATTACATGAAATGGCATGAAATGATATGAAATAACATAAAATGACATGAGATGAAATGAATTGTAATGTAATGAAATGACATAAAATGACATAACATGAAATGAAATGATACCGAGTGAAATGAAATGAAATGACATTCCATGAAATGAAATGACATGAAATGACATGTCATGAAATAATATGACATGAAATGAAATGAAATGACATGATGTGAAATGACATGAAATAGAATGAAATGAAATGATGTCATGAAATAAAAGGACATCACATTACATGAAATGAAATGAAACAATGTGAAATTAAATGAAATGATGTGAAATGACATGACAAGAAATGATATGACATGAAATGAAATGACATGACCTGAAATGAAATGACATAACATGAAATGAAATGACATGACTTGAAGGGACATGAAATGATATGACATGTAATGAAATGACATGAAATGAAATAAAATGACATGAAATAAAATTTCGCCACATGAAATGAAATGAAATGACATGACATGAAATGAAAAAAATGACATGTGAAATGACATGAAATAAATTGAAATGAAAAGACATGACATGAAATGAAAGGACATTACATGTAATGAAATGAAATGAAATGAAATGAAATGGCATGAAATGAAATGATGTGAAATGACATGACACAAAATGACATGACATGACATGAAATGACATGGCAACACATAATAAAATGAAATGACATGAAATGACATGACATGAAATGACGTGAAATGGCATGAAATGACAAGAAATGGCAAAAAATGACATGACATGACAACAAATGACATAAAATGACATGAAATGGAATGGGAAGACATAAAATGACATGACATGAAATGAAATGAAGTGACATGAAATGAGATAACATGACATGAAATGAAATGAAATTAACTCAAATGAAATGAAGTCAAAATGAAAAGAAATGAAATTACATGATTTGAAATGACGAGGAATGACATGACATACAATGCATTGACATGAAATGAAATTGAATGACATAACATAAAATGATATGAAAATAATTGACATAAAATGAAATAAAATGACATGAAATGACATGAAACGAAATGACATGCAATGAGATGAAATGAAATGAAAAGACATTAAATGGCATGACATGAAATTACATGACATGACATGAAATGAAATGACATGAAATGACATGGCGTGAAATGACAATGTGAAATGAAATGAAATGATATAACATTAAATGACATGACTGAAATGACATCGCATGAAATAAAATGACATGATGTGAAATGACATGACAAGAAATGAATTGACATGAAAGAACATGACATGAAATGACATGACATGACATGAAATGTCATGTAATCAAATGATAAGAAATTATATGAAATGACATGTAATGAAATGACAAGAAATGAAATAACATTAAATGAAATAACATGAGATGAAATGAAATGAGATGAAATGAAATGAAATGACATGTAATGACATGACATGTAATGACATGAAATAAATGATATATGAAATGATGATATAATATGAAATGAAATGAAAAGACATGAAATAACATGAAATGAAATGATATGAAGTCACATGAAAGGACATGAAATGACATGACATAAAATGACATGAAATGAAATGAAATGACATAAAATGATCACATGAAATGACATGACATGACATGAAATGAAATCACATGAAATGTCATGAAGTGTAATGATATGAAATGACATGAAATTACAGGAAATGACAAGAAAGGAAATGAAATGATAGGAAATGATATCAAATGACACAAAATGACATGACATGACATGGAATAACATGACATGAAATGACATGAAATGGCATAACATGACATGAGTTGAAATGACATGAAATGAATGACGTGGAATGAAATGAAATGACAAAATCAAATTAAATAATTGGAAATGACATGACATGAACTGACATGAAATGATATAAAATAAAATGAAATGAAGTGACATGAAATGACATGAAATGAAAACTAATGCAATGCAATGAAATGAAATGAAACAAATGAAATGAAATGAAATAACATGAGATAAATTAAATGAGATGAAATGAAATGACATGAAATGACATGACATTAAATGAAATGTCATTAAATGAGATGATAGGATATGAAATGAAATAAAAAGAAATGACATGATATAACATGAAATAAATTGATATAAAGTGACATGAAAGGACATGAAAAGAAATGTGAAATGAAAGGAAATGATAGGAAATGATGTGAAATGACATGGCATGAAATCAAATGAAAAGCAATCAAATGACACAAAATGAAATATAATGAAATGAATTGAAATGAAATGAAATGATCTGACATGAAATGAGATGACATGAAGTGAAATGAAATGATATTAATTGAAATAACAGGAAATCAAATGACAGGAAAGGAAAAGATATGAAATGAAATGCCATGAAATCAAATGACATGAAAGGAAATGCAATGAAATGACATGAAATAAAATGACTTTACACGAAATGAATTGAAATGAAATGAAGTGACATGACATGAAATGACATGATATAACATATAATGAAATCAAATGACATGAAACGACACAAAATGACATGACATGACATGGCATGACTTGACAAGAAATGACATAAAATGATGACAAAATGAGTTGACATGGAATGACATGACATTAAATGACATGACATGATATGAAATGACATGATATGAAATGACATGCAATGAAATGAGATGAAGTGACAGGAAATCAAATGACATGACATGAAATGAAATGAGATGTCATGAGATGAAATGAAATGACAAGAAATCAAATGAAATGAAATGACATGAAATGAAATGATATGACATGAAATGAAATGACATGAAATGAAAGGACAGGAAATGAAAGGACAGGAAATCAAATGAAAACACATGAAATGAAAGGACAGGAAACCAAATGACATAAAATGAAAGGACATGAAATGAAATGACATAAAATGGCATGTCATGACATGAAATGAATTGAAAGGAAAAGAAATGACATGAAATGAAATGAATTTAGATGAAATAACTGGACATGGTATGAAATGAAATGAAATGACATGACATGAAATGAAATGAAATGAAGTCAAAATGAAATGAAATGAAATGAAGTCAAAATGAAATGAAATGACATGATTTGAAATGACGTGACATGCCATGAATGACATGAAATGATATGAAATGAAACGACATGAAATGACATGACGTGAAATGACATGACATGATATGATATGAAATGACATGAAATGAAATGACATGAAACCACATGTAATGACATGAAATCAAATGACATGAAATCAGATGTCATGACATGCAATGTAATGAAATGAAAAGACATTACATGAAATGAATTGAAAGAAAATGAAATGAAGTGACATGACACAAAATGACATGACATGACATAAAATGACATGATATGACATGAAATGAAATGCCATCGAATTACATGAAATGCCATGAAATGACATGAAATGACATGACATAAAATGACAAGATATGGAATGACATGACTTGAAATGACATGATATCAAAGGACATGACATGAAATAATGACATTAAATGACATCATGAAATGAAATGATGTAAATGACATGACATAAAATGACATGACATGATATGAAATGAAATTACATGAAATAACATGATATGAACTAAACTGAAATGAAATGACGACTTGAAATGACATGAAATGACAGGCAATGAAATAAATTGACATGAAATGAAAGGAAATGAAATGAAATGAAGTGACAAAATGAAATGAAATGAAATGAGTTGAGAGGAAATGAAATGAAATGAGTTGAAAGGAAATGAAATGAAATCACATGAAATGATATGACATGAAATGAAATGATATGACATGAAAGGAAATGACATTAAATGACATGGCCTGAAATTAAATGAAATGAAAAGACATGAAATGACTTGAAATGACCTGAAATGAACTGAAATGAAATGACATGTAATAACATGTAATAAAATGAAATGACATGTAATGACATGAAAAAACGACATGATATGACATGAAATGAAATGAAGGACATGACATGAAATAAAATTACATGACATGACATGATATGACATAAAATGAAATGAAAAAACATGAAATGACATGACAGGATGAAATGAAAGGAAATGACAGGAAATGAGAAGAAATGAGAAGAAATGACAGAAACTGCCATAAATGGCATGAAATATCATGAAATGGACAGAAATAAAATAATTTGACATGAAATGACATGATGACTAAAAATGACATGAAATCATGTAACATGACATGACATGACATCAAATGTAATGAACTAAAATTAAATGACATGACAGAACATGACATGAAATACAATGAAATTACAGGAAATGAAATGATATAGCTTGAAATGTAATGAATAGACATGAAGAAATGATGTGACAGGAAAAGAAAAGAAATGAAATGAAATGACATGAAATGAACCGAAATGACAAAAATGGAATGAAATGTAATAGCATGAAATGAAATGACATGACATGAAAAGAAATGGATTTAAATTAAATGACATGAAATGAAATGATCTGACATTAAATGAAATGAAATGACATAAAAAGAAATGAAATGACATGAAAGGAAATGACATGAAACAAAAGAAAATGGCATGAAATGACATGAAATGAATTGAAATAAAATGCAATGCAATGAAATGAAATGACATTACATGAATTGGAATGAAACGAAAGAAATGAAATGAAGTGTAACTAAATGACATGATATAACATGATGAAGTGACATGACAAAATGAATTGACATGAAATGAAATGAAACGAATTCAAGTGAAATGATATGATATGTAATGAAATGAAATAAAATGAGATGAAATCAAATGATATAAAATGAAATGACATGAAATGAAATGACATGATATGTCATGATATGAAATTACATGAAATGACATGAAATAAAATGAAATGAAATGACATGAAATTTAAAAATGACATGACATGACATGAAAGGTAATGAAATGAAAATACATGACATACAATGAAATGAAATGACATGACATGGAATAAAATAAAATAAAATAAAAAGAAATAGCATGACAGATAATGAAAGGACATGAAATGTTATGAAATATCATGAAAGAAAATGACATGAAACGAAATGAAAGACATGAAACGAAATGCAGTGAAATGAAATGAAATGACATTGCATGAAATGAACTGAAATGACATGACACGAAATGACATGCAATGACATGACATGACATAATTAAAAGAAATGAAATGACATGACATGAAATGACCTGAAATGGCATGACATGACAAGAAATGACATTAAATGACATGACATGGAATGGCAGGACATGAAATGAAATGACGTGACATGAAATGAAATGAGATGACATGAAATGAAATGAAATGACATGAAATGACTTGAAATGTCATGAAATGAAAGGAAGGAAATGACATGAAAGGACAGAAAATGGCATGACATGAAATGAAATGAAAAGACATTAAATGTAACGAAATGACATGACATGACAAATGAAATGACATGACATGAAATGAAAAGATGTGAAATGACATGAAAGGAAATGAAATAAAAGAAAATGACATGAAATGGTGTGAAATGACATGACATGGCATGAAATGAAATGAAATAAAATAAAATGCAATGACATGACATGAAATGATATGACCTGAAATGAAATAGAATGAAATGAATTGGAATGAAATGTAATGAAATGGCATGAAACGAAATGAAATGACATGAAATGAAACAACATGAACTGAAATGACAGAAAAACAAATGTTATGAAATGAGAAGTCATGAAATGAAACAACATGAACGAAGTGACATGAAATGACATGAAATGAATTGATAGGAAATGAAATGACATGAAATGAAATGAAATAACATGACATGGTATGAAGTGAACTGAAATGGAATTTCATGAATAGAACTGACATGACATGACATGACATGAAATGAAGTGAAATGATAAGAAATGAAATGAAATAAAATGAAAATGAAATGAAATGACATGACTTGAAATGACATGAACTGACATGAAATGAAATGACATGAAATGAAATGAAAAGACATGAAAGGACATGAAATGACATGCCATGACAAATGAAATGAAATGACATGAAATGAAATAAAATGAAATGAAATAACGTGAAATGAAAGAAAATGAAATGAAATGTCATGAAATGAAGTAAAATGAAATGAAATGACATGCAAGGACATGAAAGGATATGACATGAAATGAAATAAAAAGACATGGCATGATATGACATGAGTTGACATGAAATAAAATGAAATGAAAAGGCATGAAATGAAATGACATGAAATGAAGTGACATGAAATGAAATGAAATGAAATGAAATGACATAAAATGAAATGACATAAAATGAAATGACATGAATAGACATGAAATAACATGACATGACATGAAATGTAATGAAATGAAATGAAAAGACATGACATGACATGAATAGACATGAAATAAAATGAAAGGAAAAGGCATGAAATGATATGAAATGGCATGAAATGAAGTGACATGACACGACATGAAATGAATGACATGAATAGACATGAAATAAAATGAAATGAAAAGGCATGAAATGATATGAAATGACATGAAACGAAGTGATATGACATGAAATGAAATGACATAAATAGACATGAAATAACATGACATGGCATGAAATGTGATGAAATGACATGAAATGAAATGAAATGACATGACATGAAATGATATGAAAGACATGAAATGACATGACATGAAATGACATGACATGAAATGAAGCGACATGGCATGACATGAAATGAAATGACATGAATAGACATGAAATAACATGACATGACATGAAATGTAATGAAATGACATGAAAAAACATGACATGAAATGACATGAATAGACATGAAATAAAATGAAATGAAAAGGCGTGAAATGGTATGAAATGACATGAAACGAAGTGACATGACATGAAATGAAATGACATAAATAGACATGAAATAACATGACAGCATGAAATGTGATGAAATGACATGAAATGAAATGAAATGACATGATATGAAATGATATGCAAGACATGAAATGACATGACATGACATGAAATGACATGACATGAAATGACAAGATATGAAATGAAATGAAATGACATAACCTGAAATGAACTGAAAAGACATGAAATGACTTGAGATGATATGAAATGAAATAAAATGAAATGACATGAAATGAAATAAAATGACATTAAGTGTCATGAAATAACATGAGATGAAATGACATGTTGTCATGACATGAAATGACATGAAATGAAATGACTTGAAATGACATGACATGAAAGAAAATGAAATGAAATGACATGAAATGACAAAATGACATAACATGTCATGAAAGGTAATGAAATAAAATGAAATGACATGACAGGCAATGAAATGAAATGAAATGATATGAAATGACATGACATGGAATGACATAAAATAAAATGAAAAGAAATGCCATGAAATGAAATAAAATGACATGAAATGACATAAAATGAACCGAAATGAAATGAAATGGCATGACATGAAATGACATACAATGAAATAGATTGACATGAAGTGAAAGGAAATGAAATGAAATGACATGAAATGTGACATAACATGAAATGAAATGAAAGGAAATGAATTGAAAGTAAATGAAATGAAATTGCATGAAATCAAATAATATGAAATGAAATGACATGGAAGGAAAAGACATGATATGAAATGAAATGAAAGGACATGAAATCACATGTAATGACATGGAAGGACATGACATGAAATGAAACAAAATGATAGGACATGACATAAAATGACATGACACAACATGAAATGACATAAAACGAAATGAAAAAACTGAAATCACATGACATGTCATGACATGACTTGACATGAAAGGAAATGACAGGAAATGAGAGGAAATGATAGAAAATGACATGAAATATCATGAAATGACCAGAAACAAAATGAAATGATATGAAATAAAATGACATAACATGACAAAAAATGACATGAAATGGCATGAAATCACATAACATGACATGACATGACATCAAAAGAAATGAAGTAAAATGAAATGATATGACATGACATGACATGAAATGGCAATGAAATGATATGCAATGAAGTGAAATGAAATTAAATGATATGGTTTGAAATATAATGAAATCACATGAAATGACATGACATGACATGAAAAGAATAGAAATGAAATAAAATGACAGGAAACAAGTGACATGACAAAAACAAAATGAAATGTAATGACATGAAATGAAATGACATGACATGAAATGAAATGACATGACATGAAATGAAATGACATGACATGAAATGAAATGGATTGAAATAAAATGACATGAAATGCAATCACCTGACATGAAATGAAATCAAATGAAATGACATCAAATGACATCAAATGAAATGAAATATAAGGAAATCACATGAAATGACAGAAAAGGGCACGACATGACATGAAATTAAAAGAAATGAAATGAAACAAAATGACATTACATGAATTGTAATGAAATGAAATTGAAGTATAAGGAAATGAAATGACATTACATGATATGAAATGACATAACAAAATGAAATCAAATGACATGGCATGAAATGACATGAAATGATATGACATGAAATGAAATGATATGATATGGCATGAAATGACATGACATGAAATGAAATGACATGACTTGAAATGACATGAAAAGATATAGCATATAATGAAATGACATAAAATGGAATAATATTTTATGACAGTCAATAAAATGACATGACATGGAATGACATGAGATGAAATGATATGGTATGAAATGAAATGAAATGCCATGAAATGAGATGTAATGAGATGAAATGAAATGACATGAAACATTGTGAAATGAAATGATAAGAAGTGACATGAAAGGACATGAAATGAAATGCAAGGAAATGAAATGAAATGACATGAAATGGCATAAAATGACATGACAAGGCATGAAATGAAATGAAATGAAATGACATGAAATGAAATGACATAAAATGAAATAAGAGGAAATGTATTGGAATGAAATGACATGAAATGAAATGATATGACATGAAATGACATGAAATGAAATGACATGACATGAACTGAAATGACAGAAAAACAAATGTTATGAAATGAGAAGTCATGAAATGAAACAACATGAACGAAGTGACATGACATGACATGAAATGAATTGATAGGAAATGAAATGACATGAAATGAAATGAAATAACATGAAATGGTATGAAATGAACTGAAATGGAATGACATGAAATGAACTGACATGATATGACATGAAATGAAGTGAAATGATAAGAAATGAAAATGAAATGAAATGACATGACTTGAAATGACATGAACTGATATTAAATAAAATGAAATGACATGAACTGACATTAAATGAAATGAAATGACATGAAATGAAATGAAATGAAATGAAAAGACATGAAATGACATGCCATGACAAATGAAATGAAATGACATGAAATGAAATGAAATGACATGACATGAAATGCCGTGAAATGAAAGAAAATGAAATGAAATGCCATGAAATGAAGTAAAATGAAATGAAATGACATGCATTGACATGAAAGGATATGACATGACATGACATGAAATGAAATGAAAAGACATGGCATGATATGACATTAGTTGACATGAAATAAAATGAAATGAAAAGGCATGAAATGAAATAAAATGCCATGAAATGAAGTGACATGAAATGAAATGAAACGAAATGAAATGACATAAAATGAAATGACATGAATAGACATGAAATAACATGACATGAAATGTAATGAAATGAAATGAAATGACATGACATGACATGAAATGAAATGATATGAAAGACTTGAAATGACATGACATAACATGACATGATATGAAATGAAATGACATGACATAACTGAAATGAAATGAAACGAAATGAAAAGACATGAAATGAAGTAAAATGACATGAAATTACATGAAATGACATAAATGACTTGAAATGACAAAAAACATGAAATGCAATGAAAAGACATGAAATGACATGAATGGACATGAAACATTATGAAATGACATAAATGACATGAAATTAAATGGCATGAAATGACTGAAATGAAATGAAATGGCATGACATGAAATGAGGTAAAATGAAATAACATAAGAAATGAAATGGTATGAAATGAAACAAAATGAACTGAAATAACATGGGATGACATCAAATGAAATGAAATGACATGACATGATATGAAATGAAATTGCATGACATTCAATGATATGACATGAAATGACATGCAATGACATGACATGAAATGAAATGAGATGAAAGATGTGAAATGAAATGAAATGACAAGAAATGAGGTGACATGACATGAAAGGAAACAAAATGAAATAAAATGACATGAAATGACTTGAGATGACATGAAATGAAATGAAACGACATGAAATGACATGAAATGAAATGAAATGACATAACATGAAATGGCTTGAGATGACATGAAATGAAATGAAATAAAATATCATGAAATGAAATGAAGTGAAATGACATGAAATGAAATAAAATGACATGAAATGAAATGAAATGACATGAAATGACATGAAATGACATGTAATTACATGGAAAAACATGACATGATGCGGGGGCCCGGCCCCTGCAGATAGATTTAGAGGGTTCCTTGGAAGGTGTGGCAGCGCCGGCGATTATTCTGGAGAAATAAAGAGGAGAGAAAGAAAAAGACTGGACTCCTGCTCAGGTGACCAGAAGCCATTTAATGGGTGTAATCTCAGGATTTTTATCCCCAAACTCTGCAAAGTCATCATCACAGGAAACAAAGGTAGTATGTGCCCTTCACATGAACAGGTCTAGGTGCACAAAGGACACCTCCCACTCTCAAGCAAATGTTCTTTCATGACATGAAATGACATGACATGACATGACTTGAAATGAAAGGAAATGACAGGAAATGAGAGGAAATGATAGGAAATGACATGAAATATAAAGAAATGACCAGAAATAAAATAAAATGACATGAAATGACATAACATGACATGACATGACAAATAAAATTAACTAAAATGAAATGACATGACATGACATGAAACGCAATGAAATCAAATGAAATGAGGGGACAGGAAATGAAATGAAATGACAAGAAATGCAATGAAATGAAATGAAATGACATGACGTGACATGAAAAGAAAAGAAATGAAATGAAATGGCATGAAATTCAGTAACATAACAAAAATGAAATAGAATGTAGTGACATGAAATGGAATGGATTGAAATGAAATGACATGAAATGAAATAACCTTACATGAAAAGAAAGGAAATGACATGAAAAGAAAGGAAATGACATGAAATGATGTGAAATGACATGACATGGCATGAAATGAAATGAAATGGGATGATATGAAATGAAATGACATGCAATGAAATGTAATTAAATGAATTGAAATAAAATGACATGAAATAAAATGATATGACATGAAATGAAATGAAATGACATGACATGAAACGAAATGAAATGACATGAACTGAAATGATAGGAAATCAAATGACAGGAAATGAAAAGACATGCAATGAAAGGACATGAAATGACATGAAATGAAATGCCATGAAATCAAATGACATGAAATGAAATGCAATGAAATGACATGAAATGTAATGACATGAAATGAAATGAATTGAAATGAAATGACATGGCATGAAATGAAATGACATATAATGAAATGAAATGACATGAAATGCAAAGACATGAAATAAAATGACATGAAATGGCATGACACGACATGAAATGAATTGAAAGTAAACAAAATGACATGAAATGAAATGAAATTAGATGAAATAACATGACATGGTATGAAATGAAATGAAATGATGTGAAATGAAATGACATGACATGAAATGAACTAAAATGAAATGAAGTCAAAATGACATAAAATGAAACAACTTGATTTGAATGACAAGGAATGACATGACATGCAATGAATGACATGAAATGAAATGACATGAAATGACATTACATGAAATGACATGAAATGAAGTGAAATGACATGAAATGAGATGAAATGAGATGAAATGAGATGAAATAATGTGAAATGACATGACATGAAATAAAATGAAAAGAAATGACATAAAACGAATTAAAATGATATGAATTGTCATGAAATGACATGAAATGAAATAACATGAAATGAAATGTAATGACATGAAATGAAATGACATGAAATCAAATGACATGAAATGCAATGTAATGAAATGAAATGATATGACATGAAATGAAATGACATGAAACGAAATGAAATGACATGAAATGAAATGACAGGAAATCAAATGACATGAAACAAAAGACATGAAATGGCATGACATGAAATGACATGACATGACATGAAATGAATTGAAAGGAAATGAAATGACATGAAATGAAATAAACTAAAATGAAATGAAGTCAAAATGAAATGACATAATTTGAAATGACAAGGAATGACATGACATGCAATGAATGACATGAAATGAAAGGAAATGACATGAAATGACATGATGAGAAATGACATGAAATGATGTAAAATGAAGTGAAATGACATGAAATGACATGAAATGAGATGAAATGAAATAACGTGAAATGACATGACATGACATGAAATGAAATGAAATGAAACGACATGACATGAAATGAAATGAAATAAAATGAAAAGAAATGACATAAAATGAATTAAAATGATATGAATCGTCATGAAATGACACAAAATGAAATAACATGAAACAAAATGTAATGACATGAAATCAAATGACATGAAATCAACTGACACGACATGCAATGTAATGAAATGAAATGATATGACATGAAATGAAACGAAATGACATGAAACGAAATGAAATGACATGAAATGAAATGACAGGAAATCAAATGCCATGAAACAAAAGACGTGAAATAAAATGACATGGAATGGCATGCCATGACATGAAATGAATTGAAAGGAAATGAAATGACATGAAATGAAATGAAATTAGAAGAAATAACATGACATGGTATGAAATGAAATGAAATGACATGAAATGAAATGAAATGACATGACATGACATGAAATGATATGACATGACATGAAATGACATGAAATGTCATGAATGAAATGATATGAAATGACTTGAAAGTACAGGAATTGATAAGAAAGGAAATGAAAGGAAATTACATAAAATGATGTGAAATGACATGACATGACATGACATGACATGACATGAAATGACATGAAATAATATAAAATGAAATGTCATGAAATGACATGACATGAAATAAAATGAAATGACATTAAATGAAATGAAACCAAATGAAATAAAAAGAAATGAAATGACATGACATGAAATGAAACAAAATGAAATAGAAAGAAATGATATGACATGACATGACATGACATGAAATGACATGACATGATATGAAATGAAATGACATGATGTGAAATAACATTAAATGAAATGAAATGACATTAAATGAAATGAAATGAAAAGACATGAAATGAAAAGACTTTGAATATTGGACTCCAGTTCTTCTAGCTTATAGTGTTTCTGCCAATAGGTCTGCTGCTATTCTACTTGTTTCTTCCCAGTAGGTAATCTGAACTTTCTCTCTTGTTGATTTAAAATCTTTTCCTTTTGTGTCTTCTTTGTGTAGGTGAATTACTATGTGTCTAGGGGTTGATCTTCTCATTTAATGTCTTTTGGGGGGGGTCTCTGCATCTCTTGTGTTTGGATGGTCACATATCTGATGAGATGGGGAACATTTTCTTGAATAACCTCCTGGAATACTTGCTTCAGATGTTCTCTATTTCCTTTTCCACTTCTGGGATACTAATCAGGTGTAGGCTCAGCCTCTTAATATAATCGCACATCTCTTGGAGGTTTTGTTCTCTCTTTCTGAGTTTTCTTACTATGCTTTTTTACAGGTGGGTTAATTCCATGTTTTAGTTTTCAAGTTCTGAGATTCCTTCTCCTGCTTGATTAATTTTGCTTTCCAGGCTTGTCATCTTGTTCTTTATTTTCTGGATGAAAGTTTTTATGGCCAAAATCTCTTTTACAATTTCTTTCAGTGTTACATCTTGTCTTTCTTGAGCTTTATTCACTCTTTCCATCCACTCCCTAGTCCCTGTTGTATTCTGAGACCAGTCATTGGTGACTTTCATTGTTTGGGCTCTGATGTCTAAATTTTCAGATGTTTACTTTTTGTAACACAGGGAATTACCTGTGGTTCTCCATTGATTTTTTCCTCATTTATGACAGATGTCTTTCATTTCTCTTTAGTTCCATTATTCAGTGGCATCGAGAGAAACATTTACTTCTGGCATTTGCTCAGTCCTCTATTCTTCCCTGATTGGAATTCTGAATTTGTTCTATTTTGAAAAAGAGCTGTGGGTGGGGAGTTTTTCTGTCTCTTGTAGTTTTGAGTGTCAAACAAAGTGGAAGATGAGGAGCTAATATTCAGAAACTACTTGCAAATCACAATGTTCACTGACTGTGGTATGGGTTTCCTGAGAACCATATCCTATCACCACTCTATATGGCAATGCAATGGGTATGTGTGTGTACTCCCTCAGTCCAAGATACTGTAACAGCAGTAATGAGAACAGAGAAAAGTAGAATGAAATGAGATGTACAATAATTTTAAAAATCAAATAATAAATAAGTAAAAACACAGAACAAGAGCAGAAACCATAGAAAAATCAATTACACACACACACACACACACACACACACACACACACACACACACACACCAAAATCAACCGGAATAACAACAAAGCAAAACAAAACAAACAACAACCCCAACAACAAAAAGCAGAAAAACCAAGCACAAACAACCCAACATGAAAGGAGAAGAAAAAGAGAAAAAAAGAAGAACAGATAAAAAGAAAAGGAATTCAAATCATTCACTCATGTATTTACACACACAATGAACTAAAAAAAGAGATTTAAAAAAAGCAAAAACAAACAAACAAAAAAGAAAGATGAACACTCAATCCTTCACCTACTCACATAAACAGAAAACAAAAAACAAAATAAAAAAAAAAAGACTTTCAGGGGATGCAGATTGAACACATATACACATTCATATACAAAGGAAAAATTTAAAATATTAACAAATAAACAAAAACCTGCCCTCTTGTGGCAGTTTCTGTAATTGTTCCTTTCAGCTGCCACTCTGCTATTTCCTGCCAGCTTTGGCCTCATTCACAATCTCCCCAGTGTCCAGCCAGGGAAGGAGGAGGGGTTAGTGAGGGTGAGTGGAGTTTCAGTCTTCCCTCCCACTCTGATAGGGTCAAGGGGATTCCCTCCAGTGGGGAGGTGTGGGGATGTCTCTTCCCCAGGTACTAGTGGAGGCACTCCAACCAGGTTTACTCACTAGTGGAGTTTATTCATTAGTGGAGTGCTCCTATTGCAACTGACTTCCAGGTTCCACTTGACTTTCTCCCGCTCAGCTGTACCCCTCATGTGGTTCTGATGTTCAGAGGATTGCCGGAGAGGAGGGGGTTGGATCAGCCCTTGGCTTACCTCTGATCTCTTTGGAGGTCTTCTTTTTCCTTTTCCTTTCCTTTATTCTGAGGCTGAATCAGAGTAGGGGGTGGGGAGTTTGAGACTCAGCACTTGTCCTGTCCCTTCAGAGTTTGTGCTTTTAGTATATTCCTTTTGGATCATGGTCAACCCCTGTGTAGTTAATTCACCAGCCACAAAGTTGAAGTCTGGTCTGTTGCTCTGTGGTGATCAAGCCAGAGAACTTTCCTGCCCAGTTTATGAAATGGTGGCAGGGTGTCTCTTTTGTCTTCTCCAGTGGGGCTCTACCTCTGGGCTTCCTTGCTGTGCTCCCTCTGCAGCCCTTGCTGCCAGAGTCCAGCTAGGCACTGCAGTGGTGAGGCAGAACCTGGAACTGGTAGTCTCTCCCAGCACTTTTTTCCTTGGAAAGGCTTTGGTGATTGTTAAAAAATGGTGCTCAGTTTCTGTGCTCCAGGAAGGGCTAAGGACCAGGCAGTGCAGCTGTAGTAACAGCTGCTTAACGAGGAGAGCCCTGGCCACTTGCTCCCAAACCCCACTCAGTCAGTGACTCACATGCCCACTTACTCACTGACATGTATGTAAAATTTTTTCCAAACTCTCACTCACTCACGCTGGGACTCACTTTGTCTGACTGCCTCTGCCACCATCTTCCTGAGAACCTCTTTTATTTATTCATTTATTTAATGTAGGATTTATTAAGAGGAGAGAAAACCTCTCACAGTGGGAGGGGACCTGAAGGGGTTACTCCCTATTATTATTTAAATAATTAAAAGTGATAAATATCAGTGTCAAAAGGTAGTTTATTTCTAGGGATAATTGTGTGTAACTATCTGGGAGTGGAGTTATCGATGTAAATACAAACAATTTAAAACATTTTTTCCATTTCCCAATGTATCTTAAGGAATAAAACATACATACACTGATGTAGTGCAGTGATCAACAAATTTTTCCTTTATACAGATAGTGAATATTTTCAATTTTGTAAGTCAAATATATGGTCTCTGTTATGGACTGGATTGTATTTCCCACAAATTTATATGTTGGAGCACAACCCACAATGTGACTCTTTTAAAGATAGGAAGGACCTTAATGCGGTAGATAAGTTAAAGTAGGGTCCTAGGGTAAGGCCCAAATCTTGGTGTCCTTAAAGGAAGAAGAAACACCAAATCTTTCCAGCTTTCCTTTCATATGAACAAAGAGAAAGGCACAGCAAGATGGTGAGTCTGCAAACCAGAAAGAGAGCCCTTATAAGAAATCAATTTCTCCATTGTCTTAATCTTGGACTCGTAGTCCCTAAAACTGAGAAAATAAATTTGTGTTGTTTAAGTGACCTAGTCTGTGGCATTTTACTATGGCAGTCATAGCAGACTAATATGTCTGTCCCATATTATTTTTTATAGACTTTCAAAAATATATAAATGTTTCTCAGTTCTACTACTTTTATAAAATAGGCTAGACTCATCCCAGAGTGGCAGTTTGCCAAATCCTGAAAGTGTACTCTTTAAAGAGAAAAAAAAAGCTAGGGATTGAAATCCTACATGGACCATATATTTGAGGGGAGACCCTCACACACAAAATCTGGAATTTATTTATTTAAAAATATATATTTATTCTTACATGATTAAGCATCAGTCATCTTCAGAGTGCTCTCCATTTGATGAAATATGCCTTTTTAGACTCCTTTTCTACTGCCCAAAACAATGTTTGAACTCATCAATTTTGATACTTTTTAGTGCTCCTACCATTCTTTGTTTTACCTCTTCCATATTGGTCAAACATTTCCCTTGGAGGACTTTTTTCATTCTGGGCATCCAGGGAAACAACCAAAAAAAAGTAACTGGGGGTGAGATCAGGAGGAATATGGAGGGTGGGACACTGTGTCGGGCAGTTTTTGGTGAAAAACTGCTGAACACAGCATGGTGTGGGCAGGTGCATTGTCATGGTGGAGGAACCAGTCACCTGTTTGCCACAACTGAGGATGTTTTTTCTGCAAATTGTGATGCAACCTTCCTAAAACTTCCAGATAAAAACTTTGGTTGACCATTTGACACTGTCAAACAAATTCTGAATGTATCACAAGGGGCCTCCCCTCCAAAAGATAATTCTAGTCTTTTGGAGTCCCTCCTCATATACATCTGATAGACTGTTTATTTTTTTAAGCTTTCGTATTCTCATGTATGAGATGGAGATCAATGGAATGAATATTTGTGTCCCTCTCAATTCTTGACCTTAATGTGATAGTATTAGCAGATGGGGTTGTTAGGAAGTTAGATTATAAGAATGAAACTCTCATTAATGGGATAAGTGTCCTCATGAAAGAGACCCCAAAGGCACTTTTACTCTTCTGTCACAGCAAGATAGCTGTCTGTGAACCAGTAAGGCTCTGAATCTGACAGCACTTTGATCTTTGATGCCCCTGTTTTCAGGACTATGAGAAATAGATATTTATTCTGTAAGCTACCCTGAATATAAAATTTCTTTTATAGAATCCCAAACAGACTAACATAGAGATAATCAGGCTACCTATGGACTACTATTACTTTTAATTACCTTGCAAGGAGTGAAGTTTGTAATGGTTCTTAGACCAAATAAGCACAGACTTCATAATATAGAGAGTTGAAAACAGTCTAAATAGATAAAAGATTGAGCAATTTAATATATTGCATTTGACCCATAGGTTAAATGTTATCTACCTCTGAAAGCCTAAGTTCTAGATGAATAATTCAAGATATTGGGTGCTTGTTTCTATTTATATTTTTATGCAAGGTAGTACTGCATGAAAGTAAAGAAAATAAAGTTCCAATTTTTATTGTGATGCTCATTTGCATGTGTGTGAGAATGACATTGATGAGATCAAATAAACATACTGAAATATTGATTAGGTAAATAGCTGAATGATGACTTTATAATGTTACTTTCATATGACTTTTCTGTATTTTTCTGGTTTGCTGGTATAGATATGTATTCTTATTATAATAAAACATATGATAGTAAGTACTAGCACATTTTTTCTTGAAAGTTTAAAAATACTTGTCTTCTGTTACCTAACCACCTTTCAGGGAAACCATGTAACTGAAATGGGGGGGAAATTCCCAACTCCTGGCCTACTCTAGCCTTTCTGTCTCTCCTAAGAAGAAGAAAAAATAAAAGGCTAGAAAGCACGTTTGAAGGTCACATTGCAGAGACCCAGGTACATTGAGAGACTAATGCTTAGTTATATGATTATAGAATAATTGCTCTCTCCCACAGTCACAAGTTATTGCATAGCAGAAGATTATAGTCAATAGAACTACAAGACACAGACCTTGTTGAAGGCAAAGTTCTGAGGTAAACTCAGAGATAACAACATAGATGAAAACAAGAACTTCAGGGAAAATAGAAACTTTAGACACTTACAATTATAGAAAGTAATAAACACAGTGAAACTCATAGAATAAATGGAATATTTCTCAGTACAGGCCAACTCGTTTGTTTCCATTAACCACTATGTGATGGCTTGCTTTCAACAACAGCAGCAACAAAATTACAAAGCATGCTAAAAGCAAGAATTAAAAAAGAAAAAAAAGTCTGAAGGGAAAATTCAAAAACCAGAATAAGACTCAGATGACAGAGATTTTGAAATAATCAGATTTTGAAACAAGCAGCCCAGCAATTTAAAACTATGAGGAATATGCTAAGGTTACTTATGGAAAAAGTGAACAACATAAAATAATAGATGAGGCTTGGTCAGTTTTCTGTTGCTATAACTGTATATCTGAGATTTGGTAATCTATAAATAAATTTTTTGAAAAAACTTATTTCCTACAATTCTGGAAACTGAGAAGTTCAAGATTGGGCAGCTGCATATGGTTGGTTTCCGGTGCTGTGTCATAATATAACAGAGAGTGCCAGAGGGTAAGAGGAAGGACTGGGCGCCAAACTGGCTTTTATAAAATATTCACTGGTGATAACTAACTCACTCTCATGATAATTTATTAGTCCTTGAGTTGATTAATCCCTCATGACCCAATTACTTCTTAAAGGTCCTATTTTTTTATGTTGTTACATTGGAGATTAAGTTCAACATGAGTTTCCAAAAGAACAAATATCCAAACCATAGCATATGGGCAATATAAGCAAAGAGAATGAAACTCTGTAAAGAATCAAAAGGTAATGCTAAAAGTAAAAAAACACTCTAATAGAAGTAAGGAATATTTTGAAGGCTTTATCATTAGGCTGAACCCATTCAAGTAAATTATCAGTGACTCTGAAGATATGCCAGTATTAATGTACCAATTTGAAAAGCAAAACAAAAGTAATTTAACAAAATGGAGGAATAGAACAGAAAATCTAAAAATTGTGCAAAATTTAAAAAGATATAACAAAAGCATAATGAGAATACCAAAAGGAGAAGAAAGAGAAGTGCAAGAACTGTTTGAAGTAATAATGACTATTTCCCAAATCTAATGACAAAAACCAAAACACATGGCAAAATAGCTCAGAGAACACCAAGGAAGATAAATGCCCCAAGCTCCACACCTGGATATATCATATCCAAACTTCAGAAAATCCAAGACAAAAGTAACATATAGGAAGAAACAAGACGGTAGGGGAAACAACTTACCTATATGAAAATAAGATATTGGTTACATTCTACTTTTTATCTGAAATCATGCAAGCAATCATAAAATAAGTATTTAAAATCTTCAAATAATTAAAAGCACAACTGATATAATAGTGAAGAACAAATTAGAAGACTAACCAACTTCTGAACTTATTATGTAGCTCTGAAAGAATAAGTAATATCATAACAGTGAAAGAATAAGTAAATAGTTCAATGGAATAACAAATGCATGCATCAAGCCTTAAAAATGCATGCATGTTGCTTAATAACAAAACCCAGTCTGAATAGGTTACTACTATATGATTCCAAGTATGTAACATTTCAGAAAAAGCTAAAACTATAGAAACAGAAGAAGATCAGTGGTTGCCAGCAGTTAGAGGAAGGGTGGGATTAAATATAAGATTTTTTGAGGGTGGTAGAAATTTTTCTGTGTGATACCATAATAGTGGGCATGTGACATTATACATTTGTCAAAACCCATAAAACTACAACACAAAGCTTGAACTCTAGTATAAACTATGAACTTTAGTTAATAACAATGAACTAATATCGACTCATCTATTTTAACAAAATATTACACTAATGCAAAGTGTTAATAGCAGAAAACTGAGGTTGAGAGAAAGTGGGGGTTTATGGAAGATCTGTACTCTCTCCTTAATTTTTCATAAACCTAACATGCTCTAAAAACAAGTCTATTCACTTGAAAAATCCCACAATAAGGATAGTGTAAATATCCTACGGAAAACCTAACAATTCATGTCCTCATATGTAGGAGCTAAATGGCCACAAAGATGGAGATAGTAAACACTGGGAAAACTAAAAGGAGGGTTCATGGAGGGAGTTAGGGTTCAGAAGTTACTTGTTGGACATAATGTTCACTATCTGGAGAATAGGTCACCTGAAACTCAAGCCCCACCACTATGCTATATGTCCATGCCGCTGTCATGCACTTGCACCTAAAATAAAATAAAAAGATAGTCCAGGGAAAATGGCAGTTAGTGCCTCTTTTGCAAAATGTACAAAAATGTGAAAGACCCAATGAGAATAGTGTCTCAGCATTTGGCATGGTATGGGGAATCTAAAATTTACTTTGCACACCTTGGGTGAGTATTTAGGTGAGATAAGCAATTGTCATCCAAATTGGCTAAATTAAGCTTAAATAAAAGACCCATGTAAATGTTCATTGTGAGACAAATACTGAATGCATGAAATATATTGGTTTCAAATAACCCTAAATATATTTATAAGGGTTTCAAATTTCATAGTTCAAATTATAGGTCGGTGATAAAGCACCTTTTTACAAGGGAAGATTTGTATATGTCTTATATGAGTAGTGAAAGGGTAAGACGCCAAAAATGGAGAGATCTTAGCTAAAGTGCAGCCAGTTTAACAATGCTTAACTCTGTCAAGTTTTCTCAGTAAATTATTTTAACTTGCCCTTAATCATCAAAAAGGGCACAACCAGTATCCTGGAGGTAGCTACTGATAATTTTCTTGCAACCCCCCAAACACTAATTTCTTTTCTATCCCAAGTATTGATCTTCCAGATATAAAGGTCCAAGATAACCTATCTATTGTGATCAGTTTTCCATGACAGACCACAGTCCACCACTTGGAGTCACAAGATGTCTCACAAGATGTGTCACTTTGACAACAAGCACAGACCTATGCTATCAACACCCAAGGGTGAAGTTCCTGGAGAGTTTATTTTAACCACCCCATTTCCTTATAGAAGCTTTAAATGCTTCTCAATTTCAAACCTACTATCATGCTTTCCTTAGCATGGTCCCATCCTATCTTGGATATGAATAAACTCTTTTGCTTTACCTCTACAATTCTTTTCTTTATTACTGTGACACTGTGCTACCAACTGAACTCTAATAAGTAGGAACAAGATTTCTTTTGGGGGGAATGCTTTCCAGTTTTCTAAAGTATTGTTCATTATGCCAGATTCTAAAATGAGTGGTAACAACTGGTAGTTAAGAAGAAAGTAATACTTCAGTAAAATTCAGTTAAGCAATAATGAAATACAATATGGGTGAAACAAGATTGGGTATGGGTAACCATCACCAGAATAGACCGCTCCCTTATATGTAAGTGTATAATATGTGAATGACTGGGTCCCATACTGGAGAAATCACCTAACCTGCATTGGCTCTACCTTTATTTTTATCTTTCATGAGATAGGTTACTTAGAGTCTTTCAAGTTTAGCAATAGAAATACAGTGATCTCTTTTTTTCACTTGTTACTCTTAAAAATTTTTTGACACAACACAAAATCTTGGGAGTATAATTGGGGAAAGGAAAATGAAAACTTACCAGGCTTATCTCAATAGATTTAACATATTCTTTTATTTTTCCTTTGCTACTATTTTCCAGTCCTTATCTCATTTTTAAAATGTTTTTCTTGACTATATTAGAGAAAATAAAATCACTTCTGTAAAAATGCCAGCAAAGTTCTATAACTTGGCTAGCAACTAACCTGGTTATTGACTAATGGACCACACCAAATATCCCCCAGAACTATACTGAGATAATGATAAAGTACTAAGAACAGCCCCGAGCTTAAACATATTACATATGTCAAGAGAAGCCCATGAGGTTTCATAAAAAAGATTATTTTAGCTGCATGTAAAAAGATTAGTAGGCATTTGTTAGACAGCAAAGAGAGGAGGGAGAATTTCCACCATAGACATCACTTTGCTAAAAGATAGGGAGTAAAAGGGGAGCATGAGAAATTCAAAGTTCCTGTGGTTGGAAAATCAGTTTCATGATGCAGGTCTGTGGAAAATGAAATTGGAGATGGAGTAAAGCATAGAATTAGAAAGTAGCCTTCTATGTTGTACTAAGAAAATTTAACCTCATTCCAGAATTAAGCATTTCCAAACAAAATGATAAATTATAGTAAGGAAATTATAAACTTATTTTATAAAAAGAAAACTAAGTTGGAGAATGATCTTGAAGCAAAGGAATCCAGATGTTGGAATCATTCTGGTGTAAAGCAATGATGGAGTGACGGCAGGCTTTGGCGGTAAAATGGAACAAAAGACAGAGGCCTTGGCATAAGTATTTCTGAGATAAAATCGATGTTGCATCATTTAGACTTGTATTAAAAGAAAAAATAATGCACATGTAAATATGTGCACCTGCCATTCCCAACTCCCCGTCTTCAGAAAACAAAAGGAAGCTCAGCCGTTCCTCACAAAATGAACAGACTTGTCACCAACAAACGTGAGAAGTAGAATGGCACCACTTCACATTCCTGCCTCCTAGCCACTCTTCTAATCACCAGTCCCCTTTGCCCCCTTCTCCCCTTCTAGGTATCAACTTTCTTGACATTTATTTATGGTCATCACTTTGTCACTTTTCCTTACACATTTATCACCTGAGGGAGATTTTCCATAACATAATTTTGCCTTTGTTCTTGTTGTTTTAGCCTTATGCAAATGTAAGTATACATTTCATATCCTTTTCTGCTGGTTTCCTTTGCTTAACATTATGTTTCTAAGGCTCATCCATGTGGTGGTATACATTTGTATCTGGAGAAAGATATTACAATGTTCTTTATTATTATAGATGCACACATTATAATATTTTCAGAAAATTGAATCCAATTATAAATTATAAGAATAATACACCACAGCCAAGTGGGGCTTATTCCAGAAATGAGGGGTTGGTTTTTGAAAATCAATTTAGATATCAATTAATAAACTTTACTATATTTACAATATTTTTAATATATTTTGCTATATTTACTAATCTCTACCAAAATTCTCAATGTTTTCCAGCTTTCTGATTATTGATAGCATTATTAATTTGAAATCTGTAATTATTTAATTTGTCGGTTTTATTCTTTGTGTGACTTTTTAATAGTATTTTATTTTTATTTCCTGCCATTTTTTTTACCAATATTTTGTTGTCTTCTCATATAAGTGGTTAATTCTGATTATGCATCAAGCCAAATATTTTATTTATGAAATTACCTACAGGAGTATTTTTTAGAACTAAGATCATGTTACTATTTTCCAGAGAAGAATTGCCACTCCTTTGGCACACATATATTTTTAAGAAAATTATTATCACTTCCTAGGAAATTAGGCTTCTCTGAAATATGACAGAATATTAGTGGTTGTATGAACTACTGATCTCCATCTCAAAATTGACAGAAAAAAATCTCTAAGCATAATTTGCTTTGGGTATGTCATGCTACAATCTCTGAACCAGTCACTGTGGTTTGGCAAACATTTTGCTCTGCTTGGCCAAAACTGAATCACATAATGAGCCTATATAGAAAGAACACTCCCCCAGTCTTTAACTAAGAACAGAGGGATGAGTTTTCCTGAGGAAAATTGTGGTGTATTAGGCAAGAATAATTGGATGCTAGATGTGAAAACAAACAACATTGACGATCATGTATGATTTTCATTATCTACTGATTTGTCTAATGGATTTGAGATATATTTTCTAGGTTTTTTATCTAAGCAATTTCTGTTTTCTCACTTGTACCTCATGCTTTTTCCTTTATCTTTGCCCTAATTTATCTTTATTCTCACTAGTTATTCTGTTTCAGATCCACTTGCCTTTATATCATCTCTACCCTCTACCTCAGATATTCTTTTCTTTTGTCCATTTGAAAAGGTTGTACTGATTTGCCAGGGATCAGCTCCAGCTGGGTTCAGGGTACCCCAAAGGTGGAGACAGCGTCAGCGATTGGGAGGAAGAAGAGAGAAAGAGAGAGAGAAAGAAAGAGACTGGACTCCGGTCTAGTGCAGAAGCAGTGTGTGTGTATTGGGAATTACAACGGGTCTTTTATACACAAAATCAGATGTGGGAGGGGCGTCCCCCACCCACCAGAAACCTTAATCCATGAAAACTTAATCAATGATTGCCTTTAAACCCTTTTCATATGATAATCTTAAAATCCCATAACAAAGGATAATCTAATCTGTGACTGACATATTCTATAAACCTTTTTCATCCTAGGCTGATTGATTTATGCCAAGTAAACAATTCTATAGAAGCTTAAGTATTTACTTTACAAATGAAAGTGGCCCATCCCAGAATGTTAGGAATGTGGCCCAAAGTTCACAGTGGACTACCTGCAAGTAACCCAGCCGCATTCTTTCAACAAAATGGCTGTCTTCTAAAACTGTATTCTACAATTTACACCTTCAATAAATCCTAAGATCATGACCCAGAAGCCTGTGACCAATACTAAGGCTCTTAGATGTGACACGACTTTGAATTATAAGCTGTGTGAAAGCCAAAACTGCAGTTTGTGGAAGAATGGGAGCAATGAGCTTCTAAAGTTAGCTTGTGTTCATCCTGATCTCAGAGTTTCTATGTTTTGAGCTCACAGGAGCTTAATCTGGTTAGTGCTGAGTAGAAAGGGGGAGGAAATGGGGTCAATAGCTCCCGAACGCATCCTGATCCCTAATGCTCAGTGGGCCTCCATGGCCAGCTCCCAACACTGATTCTTCAAACATCAACATGGTTTTCTTTGAGATGTCTCATTTCATTACATAAGGAGGCTCAGGAATATGTTTTCATATGTGGATATATTTTCAAATATGTAACTTGTTATATGTTATTTTGTTGCTTGCCTCTCTTCATACTCTATTATATCTTTTCAGCTGCAAGTTGTCATGTTTTTTCTTGAAAATTTATGATGAGTTTCAAGCATATTGTTGATTCTAAATAAATGTCTCTAAAATTTAAAAAATGTTGACAATCCTAGGCAGAGGATTTGACTTAAATGGTGTCAAAATATAAGCTAAAAATTATTTCTTATAAAACTCATTCTTAGAGCATAAAAACTAAAGGAAGAAAAAACTGACAATACAAGAACTGCAACTAGATATATTTCACCTCATTAAGTGGAAGGGCAGGAAAAGCTTATTTTGAAGAAGAGAACAGAACAATGTGAATGTGGAAACTGGTGTAAGGATGTGAGATTACATAATTCCAAGAGGAGAGTAAGAAATTCTGAACATAAATTCCTGATCTCTTAGTGAGGCCTGGATTTCCCCCCGCCCCCGCTTGGTTTTATAAGATCCCTTGTTGAGTTATAGTAAACTTCCTCTTTGTTCAAATATATCAATTGAGTTTATATTACTTGAAACCAAAACAAACAAACAACAACAACAACAGCAGCAACAACAACAAAAACATTAACTTAGACCTATATATTCTTTCTTTCCAACTAGGCTCAACTTTCTTTTGTGATCATTCACATTTTTCTCTAATTCTTACTTAATACTTATATGAATTTTAATCTAGTATTTTTATTAGAAAAATTTTTATGATGACAATTAAGTACACATTTAAATGTGATCTAAGAAGTAAATAAGTCTTTCCTAACATGACAAACTAGGTAACTTTGAGTGTCTTAATGAGGAAAAAAACTGAGTTACTGCTTTATTTGGACATAGTCCCAGTGTTATTCTGGTGAAGTGCAATTCAGCAGTATATTCTGAGTAATTTTCTCATTTGCAGTCTTGTTACTCTAAACAGTGTTCTCAGAATGTGATACACAAATCAATTGGATCAAGACAACACTATAGGATAGTATTACAAAATACAATTTCCCTGTCTAAGGAGAAACTTTTTAAATGTGGGATGCAGGACTGTGTACAAGTGCCACAGGTAATTACTATACATTTTCAATATAAGATATGTCAGTGGAAATAATGTTAATGAATACTTAATTTAGTAGCATCTGTTTAAATATCCACATATTTAGCTCTTTTATTTACTTTAAAGAACAAAAACTATTTAATTTTTTTCTTTTCTAGTAACAAGTATTTGGAAAAGTAATAGCATCAGTGCAATAGCAACATCAAACAGATATGTATTTTTGGAAAAGGAGATACATGTATCTTTCTCAAAACTACCCTACTACCCAGTACAAATTTTATGCAAATATCTTTCTCCCTATTTTTCTCCAGAATTGGCTTTGGACATGTCCCAAATATTCAGTATGAGTTCCTTATGAATGTTTTGTTTAGATGTGCTTTCTTGTTCAGTTGGTTAACCATTTGTATCAGAATCACTTGAAGTGCTTTATAAGAAGACAAGTTTTATTGAGTCTCATGAATAAAAACCTTTTGGAGTGAAACTTTGACTTTTTAAAATACAACCTAGAAAGTTTATGCTTATACATGCTAGAGTTTAAAAATCTGTTATCTACAAAATATTTTTCTACTTTCAGTACTTACTATTTTTTAAATTTTAATTCCAAATATTTACTTTATTAATTTTATTTCAGGTCAAATTGAATTGGCAAAACAGCCTTCATTTGGAGAAATTAAGTAACTGGTTTAAGATGACAAAAAGTAAAATGAATTATTTTAATAAAGTACAACACAGCAGATAAATTCATTAGAGGTAATTCATAGACTTGACAGCCCTATAAACTTTAATCAAATAAGCAGTATTCTCCAATGCACTTGACTTTTAATAACCAAACTCTTCTTATATCCAGTAAAATCTTCCAGAGGCTCAGTTTTACTTTCCTTAACAAAGGAAAATGTCCACTTTATATAAAGCAAATAAGTTTGAACAAATCTTAAAAACACTGTATGCCATGAACATCTTAATTAAAAGGAAATAATACCACACTGCATTTTCAAAAGGGTAGAGATGATGTCCACATTTTGCAGTAGTTGAATAAGAAACAGTTAGGCTAGCAGTATCCTAGACTTGAAACACAGTTCATTATACACACCTGTCAACAGCTACATTAAACATTTAATAACAGGATACACCTTACCCTTACAAATGATAAATGAGGACATTTTAGTATCTTCCTTTTTCTGTCATTTTTATCTTCTCTGCTAAGTAAGTTGTTTCCTTTTAACCTTCAAAACAGCATTGTTAGTGAAAACAAGAAACAATTTTACCATCCTTTCAAAGATATATCTTTTCTTAAATTAAAATACTATAAGTTATTATATATGTGCAGTTCTATTTTTAATGTTATATTAGTTCCCTAAGACAACTCATGTTGGTAATTTTTTTTTGTTTGTTTATTTTGTTTTGTTTTGTTTTGTTTTTCATTAATCAGTATTTTTTATTATGGTTTTGTGGGGTACAGCTG